>NC_092339.1:197130277-197445000 GCF_046630445.1 Rutidosis leptorrhynchoides
TACGATTTAGAGCCTGTTTAGAATAGTTTGTTTTTGAGAGACCCTTTTGACTGAGACTAGCTTTGTCAGAGGTTACTAGTTTACCTTAGTTAGGTTAGATAATATTAGCTTAATTTAGATTATATTAAAAAGTTTAAAATGGACTTCCTTATTAGTGAACCTTTAGGATGGTTTAACCTACTTAGACCGCTAAGAATTTCGACACATCCTTTCTTCGATTTGATATGATACATTGTACTCATCCGACTAGATCCACACTTACCTGCCGATAGTTTGACGATGGCCACACGCATCACTCTTGATGACATCACCAAACCCTCGTTAGAAGGACGAGGAGGACCGATACTCTATCCAGAGGTTAACAGAGCGTCTTTTGTGCTTAAGCATAGCATCATATAATTCATTCACAACCATTGCCAGTTCCACGACTTACCAATTAATGATCCCAACTCTCACTTAGATATGTTCCTCTCCTTATCCAACTCATATAAGCAAAACGGGGTTGAACAAGATGTAGTTCATCTATATCTGTTCCCCTATTCTTTAACTCTTCATGCAAAAACCTGGTTCAAGGGGTTAGAACCCAACTCTATCACCTCATGGGTGGAAATGGCAACAACTTTCTTAATCAAGTACTTTCCCCCGTCAAAACAAATCAGACTTAGGAATGATATCATAAAATTTCAACAAGCATACGATGAATGACTCTACACTGCATTGGAAAGATTCAAACATTTCTTCGAAGGTGCCCAAACCACCGTCTTGAGAGATCCATTCAAATTTTGACCTTCTACAAAGGTCTTCAGAACAGTAAGTCTACTCTCGATGTTGTTTCTCAAGGTAACTTCATGAACTTCACTACCGACGAGGCCTAGAGATTGATCGAGGAGATGACTATGCACCATCAGGATTGGAACACGGAAGAGCACATTTCATCAGCAACATTGCTTTTCGCCTCCGATCCTATCAAAAATAAAACCACCGAATTTCCCTCAGACCAAATAGAAAACCTCACCAAAGAAGTCGAAGAGCTAAATAAACTCCCGCAACATGTGTCTCAAGTGCAATTATGCCAGAATTGTACTGACCCACATTCGGCCAACGTATACGAGGCTGAATGTGAGGACTCTGTTGTCTACTCTGATAAGATCCTAGTTCATCCGCATAACCAACCTACCAAAACCACTAGCCTACCAGAGACAAGTCCGGACAATGTCCTACTACGAATCATCAACATGATCACAGCATGACAAGACGCATCTGACTTAGTCATGACTAATCACTTGAGTATTCTGGAAAATCAAATAAGCCAGCTAAATCAACGTCTCGATTCTCTAGGTTTTCCTAAAAATGACTCAAAGGTAGCACATAGCCAACCTTCGGTTTCTTCTAAGGAGAAGAAACTAACTAATATTTGTTCGGTAGTAGTCATTGAGTCATCACCTAAACCTACTAGGAAAGCACCCATTCCTTTCTCGGGCCATCTCAAGCAAAGACATAACAAGATGAAATCTTTCAAGCTTGATGGTAAACTTTTGGACATTGTGTCTAAAAATCCTCATAGTAAGAAGTATTTTAGGAAACTCCTATCACCCAAGGATAAGGTACCCGAAGTACCCAATGTCCCACTGAACACGGATTGTTCAGCCATTCTCTTAAATACTCTTCCTGAAAAACTAGGGGATACCAGACGATTTAATCTTCCTTGTTCTATCTACCAATCTGGTACTTTCTATTCTCTTGCTGACCTTGGTGTCAGCATCAATCTCATGCCCTACTTACTATTCTAGGGACTCGAATTTGGAAACCTTAACCCTACCAAAATGAGGGTCCAGCTAGCTAACCAATCCACTAGATAACCTAAGGGAATAGCTGAGAACGTCATGGTTAAGGTCGACAAATTCCTCTTTCCGACTGACTTTGTGGTTATGGATTTTAAAGAAGACATGAAAACCTCTATCATCTTATGAAGGCCTTTCATGAATACAACCAAAGCCATCGTTGACGTTTATTCACGGACTATCACTATGAGAGCCCGTGGAGAAGAGGTCACTTTCATGATCGATGAGTCTGTATGTCCTTCTGATGGGAACGGCGAAATAAATACCATCTCCACTAGGAAAGTCACCTTCTATTCCGAGAATGAAGAGGAGAAGATAGAAGTAGAAGACAAAAAGAATAACCACTCTACACCAATCAAATCTTCACTTCCACCTTATTTTGATCTGTTAATGACTGGAGAGGACTTCGTTCTAGAAGAACTCTCTAAACCAATTATACTTGAATATCCCGACCAGAGTGACGAGGAGGTGGATGAAGAAATAGAAATGGATAGCCCGAACGAGAAGAAAGAGATGGAGGATTCTAGCATCAAAGTAGTTGTTAATATTGCTACCATATTGGAGACATCAATGGACATCGTCCCACCTCCATGCCTAGAGTACAACATTACGACCAACCTGAACTCACAAAGAAGAAAGACAGGTTTTGCATCAGGGCTACCCTATAAACCATCACTCAAATACATATTGACATACACATCATGGAGTGATGAGTGCCCGTTTGACAAACCCGCACAAATCAAGGAGGTAGAAGAAGTTGATAGCTTTGTTATACCTCAAGTAAAACAAAGCATTCACTTCAAACTACCTTCTCCTCTCATTGATCATACCTTATTCTATGTTCGCTTCAATCTCATCGGTATGTTCCAATATTACCTGTTGTGTCTACTGATGGATGCAAGGGAGCCTCCTATATTTCCTGAGAAGTAGGCTAGAGTTAGGCTCATGACACGAACAAAAACAAGCACTTCTCGGGAGGCAACCCGTGTGTTTATTTTTCTATAGTTTTAGTAGTAGTTAGATTAGAATAATTAGGTTAACTGAATAAGTGAAAAGTGAAACTTAAAATAAAATTTTCAATGTTTCTTAGGATGAATTCACTTCTCCTACTTGTCTAGGGTTTAATTGAATTAATTACTACATTATTTTAAAAGTCTTTAAATTAAAAGCAGTCAACACTTTAAGTGTGGGATTAAGCTTTTAAGTCATACACTGATTTGTTGAATTTTCAAAAACCTAATTTTGAAACCCTCAAGTTTCAAATAACTTTTTCTTCAAAACGCAAATCAGTGAGTCTATGGCCTAAAGCTTAATCATCTGTCTAGGTTTGATCTTTTCCATTTTTACAAGTAATAGATAGTTATTGATGCCTGTGGTGGAGACTCTTTGAATAATGGTGAAAAGACAAGGAAACTCGTTGATTATTTCATTGCAAGTTATTGGTGGATGTTGTATGGAGGATGAGAATGCCCTAATGAGCTCGGGTACACTTCAAGAAGATCGATTCGAATCCAGCAGAAGATGGTTCCGACTCAGTCTACCTTCAGATCCTCAGCTCACAGCCGCACCCAAGGCAAGTAATTCGTTTCTTTCTCTTCATTTATTTATTTTGCTTCGTTATATCCTTAAACTATACCCTGTCTTAAGCTTATTACTAAGTGTGGGATTCCAACCCAATATTGAGCTTAATTACATTTTCTGACATGTTTAAACTCTAAGTGTGGGATTTTAACTCCCTAAAATCTAAAAATGAACATTAGGGACAATGTTCCTCTAAGTGTGGGATAGCGGTGTAGTACACCGTAAATAGCTACGGGATGCTCGAAAAACGTTGGTTAATTAAAATTTTACTAAGACTTTCGAATATGCCTACTATTTATATTCGTTGTCCTCAGCGTAAATTTTAAAAAAATTTTGATTAAATGATACTTTCTGAAAAAGTACTATCGAAAATCAAGCGTGTATGTTCTAAAATTAAGACAAATAAGGACATAAATATTCTTAAGGATGAACCGATTCTCTAAAAGAGCATTGTATGACTAGGCATTATCGACCCAATATAATTGATGTGAGGCACCCCAAAAATGGCCGAATAAGCATTCATTTTTAATGCTTCACTATCTTTTCCGTTGAGATTGCCAATGTTATCATTTAGAGTTAGAACTTGACCTTGACATACATTTCAAGGCCAATAGTTAGTAAGCGCCATACGTGGTGTAGGTGCGATACTCCTTCCGAAATCATTCTAAATAGAGAAGACAAAAATCATCTGTTTTCGTTTCTACTCCACGCATTTAAACCGATCAATTCACGCCAAAGATTTGATGAATCATAAAATACTCACCCCCAAATTCACTATCAAATACGTTACCTTTCCACCTTTTCCTTTCTCATTTCCAAAATCTAGAAATTCAAAGAGATAGATCGGCCAAGTTTACTTCAAACACTTGTCGAAAAATTTCAAAATTCTAGACTGTTTTTGATAGGTTAAAAAGACCTATTTCTGGTGAAATACCTTTCTCTCTGGGTACAAGAAGAAATAGACAAAGTTATGAAGAAGGGATATGAAAAAAATAAATAAATAAATTTGTTGAGCAAAGTCTCAAAAATAAAGAATAGAAAAGTCTTCAAATAAAAGTATATAACCCAGGACGATTGCAGAAAAGAAGCAAAGTCTTCGCTGAAAATCAGCACCCTGTAAAGGAACTCTTCATCAAAAATAGAGTACCATCTTTCCTAGAAAAAGTATATCATCATGAAACCGGAATCTATCGAATCTCTCTAAAATTTTAAAGATTCGAAAATCACCCTTTTTGCCATATCAAAACCTTCGCTTTTCTCCACAACCTAGCCTTTAAACCCGCTCTTCCTCTTGAAAGAATTATTAGGGAGAAGATCAGTACCGTCCTTATCTAACCGGTGGAGATTTGATTCTTGGTCAAGCCTATGACAATACTTGCAACATGATTGGTTATGAGCGAATTCATTTTATACATTGATAGGGAACCCCCAAACACTTGAATGATTTGAGTGACCTGTTTAAGGAAGCCAAAGTCATGTAACCTCCCCTCATGCTTGCAGAGATAGTTTCTCCCCTTTAGAAGACGGTTTGTCTGATTTTGCTCTTATAATAAATAACAAGCCACTTGAATAATAGAATGAAAACCTCAAACGTATCCTTGAACTCAAAATAAATGAGGAGTTTGTTTGAGGATAAGCAAAGTCTAAGTGTGAGATATTTGATATCGGCTAAAAAGTCACGTTTTTACCCCCGATATTAGCCTCATTTTTGATAAAATAATTGATTTTATCATCTAAATAAGCATTTATTTGCTTCATTTGGTAGATTATGTTGTTACGAAGGCTATGTTTCAAGAATCACTAAAACGGATGAAAAACGGGGAAAAACGAGCAAAATCGGCTAAGACGATTAACTCGCGTTAAAATAAATTATTTTATAATTTTTGGAAAATATTATTTGGTTGATCCTATGTTGTAGGATTTTTAATTATGAACGCGTGGGCACAAGAATCTCTTAAAACGGACAAGAAACGAAGAAGTTAGAGCGAAAACGGTGAAACCTTGGAAACCATCTTGAAAAACGGCTTGCCAGTCCAAAAAAACGGCCTGCCGAAGTATGGAAAATGGGTGACCTAATTGAAAATGGGTGACCAAGAAAATGGGCAAAAAAAACATCCTGCCAAGAAATTAAACGGCTTTCCTGAAAAACGGGCCTATTAAAAGGCCGGCCGCAATAAAAAATGGCATGCCTCAATAAAAAATGGGCTGCCAAAGAGCCAAAAAAATGGGCTGCCGGAGAGCAAAAGAACAGGCTGCCGAATGTGTGTAAACTGGTCGCCGAATTGCAAACTTGTTTTCGGTCAGCTTATTTACGAAAATACCATCAGCTTTGCTTATAAAAGGAGGGCTTCATTTCTCATTTCAACACAACATTTCTTTCACTTCTCTCTCTAAATATCTCTCTATAGTCGCTCTCTAGTGTTCTATATGAGATTAGTTCTTTCTCTACTTTCTCTCTAGATTTTAGAGAGAGAAAAGTATATAGATTAGAAAAATAACTATCTCTCTATTGTCGCTCTCTTGTGATCAATAGGAGATTAGTATGTAGTTAGTAGTAGAAGTTATCAAGCATTGTTACGCTATGAATACTATGAAGAAATACAAGTGTTATTCTGCAGACATTATTCGGTAATATCTATCCTTTCTTTTATTAATTTATTATAATATTTTTGTTTGATATTTGTGATTTATTAATATTAGAAATGCTTGTTGCCATGATGTGTGAGTAATTGCTTGATTATTTGCCATGATTTAATAATGTTAGTTAGGGATGATTATCGTTTTGTATTCGCTATCTGTCTATATTAAACCTCGTTATTATCGTCCTTCCACCAATAAACGTGATTAAAACCTTTTATAAAGTTGACAATTATAAGGTAATTAATTATCCGGGTTTATACATTGGTCAAGGTATGAACCCATCGGAAGTACTATAGAGTACATGGGGAATTATCGTAGGATCAGATCAAGACATTGGTCAAGAGTATAAAACTCGAGAAATTACTGTGGCAACAGTAGAGTACAGTGTTGATGTACTATAGGACCACTTGAGCATGTTCACGGTTTAGAAGCTATGAAACCACTATAAGTATAGCACATGGTGGATAACTAAGGGATTTATTGAGTAGATTTAAGTAAAGGCTGGTTTAAATTTTAAATAGGAAATTAACGCACTACAATACAAACTAAGCTTAGAAATCTTTAAGGATGATTGAGAACTATCATAGGTTCTAATTTGTCTACAAACCCTTAGATTTTACCAAACCATTGACAGAAAGGAATTCAAAAAACAATTATAACCACTCACTTGGGTGATATATATATATATATATATATATATATATATATATATATGGCTATGCTACTTTATTCGTGCGCCCAAGGTACTCATTGCATCCAAGATGGGCCGCTTATATTCTTAACCAGATAAAGCGTCGGGAGTTGAGCATAGTCCATCCGATCAAAATCACGATAGCCTAGTTCCTCGTGACATGCTATTCGAGAAATCAATTAATAGGGAATCTAATGTTTACACCAAGGTATATCTATCCAATGAGTGTCTCGCAATCATCTCGACACTACGTTATCTTAAATCATGGTGAACCACATCTTCTCTGTCCTTAGCTGTTGCATGCTAGCAAGCTTATTTTAATTATATTGTTTTAATATTTTAAATACAATTATAAATCAAATTAACCCAACTATTTCCTTTACATAATTTAATATTCCAGATAAAGTGGTGTCTAGAATAAACCGATTGGACTTGGTTGTTGGATTTTCCGAACAGTCGCCAATTTATTGGGACCAAAAGGATCCTGCCTCTCAACACAAGGTGTACCTGGCCACTAGTCTTGGATACTAAATTGTGTATAACCCAATATTAATTACTAAATTATCTGAATAAGCTCAATTTCAAATTCGACCGCTCAAGGAACGAGCCTAGGTCATATTTGCCCTTGCTAACCCATAGGAAGGAATAATAGATTTAGGCCTAGCATATATAAATTAAACAATCGACTTCTTCTGTTGATATCCTGAATTGACGTTTTGCGACCTAACGATGCCGCATAAATAAACCGTTCGATTCGGGCATATCACTTTCCTTCTTCTTGTGTCTCATTCTCTTCATCGTCCCAAGCACCTCCAAAAAATGCCTTCTCGCTCTTTATTTTGGGACATTCACTTATTAAATGATTTGGATCACTACATCCAAAACATGTCCTTACGAACTTCTTCTTGGAATCAAAAGGTGCCTTATTTGAGTCCATTGGAGTTCGGACAAGATTCCTGGGTCTTCGGTAGAACTTCTTAAATGATCGAACAATGAATGCAAGTTGTTCATCTTTATTTAGGATGTCATCTTCATCCTCCTCGTACTCACCTTCTTCACTTGCTTTGGCTTGCAAAGCAATTGACTTATTATTTTCTTTCTTGACTTTGTCCGCTTCTTCATCCTTCTCTAGGATGACCTCATGGACTTTTAGATTTCCAATGAGTTCATCAAGTGACAATTTTTCCAAGTCATTTGACTCATCTATTGCCGTCACTTTAGGTCTCCATTTGGAGGGTAATGCTCTTAAGAATTTACGAACATATTGCTTGTTCGTGTAGGTAGTATCTAAAGCTTTCAAACTTGAACAAATATTGTTAAATCTAGAATATGCAATATCAATTTTCTCATCATCTGATATAACAATTTGTTCATATTGAGCAACTAATAGTTCAATTTTATTTTCAATAACTCACACATTTCCTTGATGAGTAACTATTAAACTATCCCATATTTCCTTTGCATTCTTAAGCATGAAGACTCATTCACATTCTTTTATAGGCAAAGCATTAAATATGACTAGTTTAGCTTGGTAGTTTTTCCCTACATCCATTTTATGTTCTTTAGACCAATTTTCCTCTATTCCATTTTAAATGAATTCAAGCATTTTGGGTTGTTTCTCAATTTATGTCCTTTCCGAGGTAACAATAATTTCGGTGTTAACACCTAGTTTTCCTATCCTCACTTAATGTGAATGGGACATAATCGCCCTTAGTAATAATGTTCCAAACTGTTGGTTGAATGTTAGTTAATGGACTAACCGACAAAGTTAAGTATGATGCTTAACCAAAGAATATGTTTTGATGATGACACATACATATGCATAAGTGATGATCGACATTTTAACATATAACACGCAAGGTCACTAATCCATACTTGATCTTGCAAATGACCAAGTCAAACAAAACTTAAAGAATGAAAATAAAGATCAGCAAAGTACACGGTCAAAGTACGGTCAACCGCATACCCAGCCGTAGAAGCCCAGACTGAATTGCAACGCAGTTTTGTGAAAACAAGTTGCATGGTCACCACCACGGTCAACAGCAGTGCGACCGCATATTTCTCTGTCACCATTTTTGACCAAATTTAGTTTGAATAGTTCTCGACATCTATAATTAATGAAACCTTTCTCAACACGCTTAGAATAGATGCCCTCTCCATACTCAATTGAGTTTTGAGCGTAAAAACACTAATCTTGGTTAATTACGCTTAATTACATCTTAATGACAAATTAACCATGATTAGGCATAACACATAAGTGTTCGTGATCTTAAAACTTATCTAGATATTCTTAAGATGATCACCAAGTACCAATACACTTAAGCTAATGTCACTAGGACACTAATTACAATTAAAGATGACTTGGTGACAAATTAAGGCTAAATGAAGAACAATGCTTTCAAACAAAGACTTGTAATCCTAAAATACATTTAGATACATTTAGGATACTCACCAAGTCCCAACTAGAGATTGCTCTTCCCTTGTGCATGTGTTAGACATTAATGTGTGCTTACACATTAATCATACAATATGATATATTGCAAGTAAGCTTGCTAAAAGCTTAAACTATAGTATTGTGAAAATATCTATATGATTGATAACTATCTCTTGCTATGTGTGAATATTACTTGCTACTTGCTAATATGTCTAATACTCATCAATTTGCCAACTTGATTAATATGCTTGTTATGTGCTTACTAGTTAGAATACTAGGATTCAAGTAACTAGTCTACTCCAATAAATTAAGTGTAAAATGGTTCACAATGGAATAATGGTCAATAATCTACTTGTCAAAGTATGACTTAACATTGATGTCTTTACATACTTAATGTTTATTTTAGAAAGACATCATTCAATTAATCTCCACTAAATCTTAAAATGAATATGACTTGTGATTAATCGGAACTAGGAAGTTAATGACATGATGACTAGTCTTTAGGTTTGAACCAAGTGCATTAATCAGCCTAACTAAGTCTTGACCAAAACTGAGATTACCCAAAATGTCAATCAAGACACCTCTCCAAGAATATTTGGTTTACCACATTTGGAGTGTTATATCATTTTCACTCAATAATACCAAATCTCACACACTTAATGCATATAGTACTTGTATAGGATATTGGGTTTCTTTTGCAGGTGCTAGAAGGAGTAAAGATTCTAAAATGTGATGTTCAAATCTGAGTCAAACAGCTATACAACGGATACACAATTTTGGATTGGAGCATGCATGGTCGAACCACGGTCAACCGTGTCTGCAACTGTGTGACAACAGATATTTTTTGAATCTCACTATAAAAGGCAAGCATTGAAGAGAATTTGAAGTTGACCCACTTGCATATTTAAAAAGTTAATTTCCAGAGATCACAAGGGCACTAATTACTACTCAAATGTGATCAAGCAAGAGAAGATTCTATGATCTTATAGATATAGAATTTGGTTATTGTAAACTTACTAATCAAAATTGTTCATCTTGTGTAACACCCGCGTTTTGGGCCTAGTTGAAATAGACTATTTTGCCCTTAAGTGTTGGTATTGGTGTTGTTGTTTTGTTGTCGGGTTGTTATCAAGACATGATTACTGACTGTGTTATGTCTATTCTCAGGTGATAAAGACAAAGAGAAGGCTCAGTAAGATTAGAATTCTGAGTTCCTTCTGTTGCTGGTAATCGGTGAGTGGGATTATCTCCGGGTGTAGTATAGAGTAGCAAGTTGTGCTACTATGTTATACTGTTATAGTTTCCATGCTTAGTAGATATGTTGTAATAATGATCACTGTAGACTTGCCATACTAGTCGTAGTGACAGTTGTCCGTAGTGATAGTTGCTTAACAGTTGTGTGCACAAGTTATAGTTGTCAGTTGGAACCTATAGTTGTTAGGTTCAGCTCAGAGAGGTCAACCTAGTTATGGTTGGGTCTAGTTGGCTACTATTTGTTAAGTATAGTGCTGAACGATGCATCACCTGCTTGTGGATGACTATACTGGGGATTCAGTAATAAAGACTATCGGTAGATGCTAGACTGATCAGCTAGTGGTCATGTGCCCGTACAAGCCGCCGATCCTCTAGTTGGAGCGCTAGTGGTCGTGTGCCCGTACAAGCCACCGATCCTCTAGTTAGAGCATAGTTGCTAGTTGTTAGTTGCCAGATGATTAGTTGTTAGTTGCTAGTTGCCTGTTATTTATTGTTGTAGTTGCTGTAGTTGTACAAGTTGGTACTGTATGCTAGATCTGTTAGATGATTTCATTCACTTAGCCTTGTGCTAACCCCCCTCACCTCCTCCCTTGCATGTTTTGGATGTTAGCGGGTTTTGGGATAAAAGTGGTTGTTTGAAGATATGTTTGACCAAACGAACTCTGATGTCTTAACTTTTATAAATATGTAACTAGTCGTTTGATGTAACACCGGTGGTTTGTAATGAAGTAATTAACTAAGGGTATTTATGTAAATTATGTCTTTCGCCGTGATTAAAAAAAAATCTAGGGTGTTAAAACTTGGTATCAGAGCATAGGTTTGGCCGCATGTACATTGTGTTGAATGTCATGTTCCCAAACCTTGTGTTGTGTCAAACATATCTGAGGAGACGGATTAAGTGAATGTAGGGATTGCATGAGTTAGTCGAGAGGTACTAACCTGTTTTCCAATAAGCATTTGTGTGAGATGTTGTGGTAGTGCAGATACGGCAGATAATACAGGAACCGCAACTGGTCCATCAGCCCCCGGAACATTCAGAGCCCCAGATAAAGACGGGTATGTGTCAGAAGAAAATCCGCAAGAACAAATTCTAGATTTGGAAAGTCAATTAAAGGAAGCAAATGATCGAATAAGAGAATTAGAACAAAGTCAGGTAATAGTGAATCCAAGTGGTAGTGTGCTGAATCAGATGTTTAGTGGGTATCCGGTGTAGTCAAATTTGTATCAGCAAACTGGAAGTGCTTTCCAACAACAGCAATGGTTACCACCTCAGTATCAGTTTCCTCAACAGTATCAGATGCCACCTCAGTTTAATCAAGATTTCCCAAATCAGATGTGGGGCCCTTATCAGATGTTGACGTTTCAACAACCGAAGAAATGTACCTTCAAACAGTTTCTGAATTGTAATCCACCAGAGTACTCAGGAAGTTCTAACCCAACGATAACCCTTAACTGGTTAAGAGAGATAGAAAAGGTTTTTGAGGCCTGTCAGTGCGAACCAGATTTAAAGGTTATTTATGCTAGTCATATGTTGAAAAATAGGGTAATGGTTTGGTGGAATACGATTATTTCTAGTATACCGAAAGAGCAAGTGAACTTGATTACTTGGGAACAATTTTATAGTAAAGTTTATGTACAGTATTGTTCATCCTATGATCTCAATCGAATTAAGACAGAATTTTTGGCAATGAAAATGACTCATCAGATGATGATAGATGAGGTGATTGAGCAGTATATGGATAAATTAAGGTTCTTGCAGCAGTAGGTTCCAGACGAACATGCCAGAATTCAACATTTTGTTAATATAATTTTACCAGAGTACAGAACGATGGTTAGGATGGCGACGACACTATCGCAAGCGTTTGTTATGGCCAAGATGGTAGAAGATGACGTTAAAGCAGCAAGAAATAGAAGGGTAGGTTATGTGGTACCACAACAAGATCAGGTGATGAGTCATTCGGACTCTAGGTCAAAGAAGTCTGTTAAGTTGAAACAGAAAAGTGGGTCAGAACAGGGTGGGATAGCTTCAAGTTAGAATTCTTGGTGTTATAGTTGTAGATCATCTCATAGTGGTCCTGAACCAAAAGATGTTTGAGATGTGGTATTGTGGGGCACGAGATTCGGATGTGTTCATTCCAAGAGGATGTATGTTGAAAATGTCATCAAGTGGGGGCATAGGTCAGCTCAGTGTCCGTATGTAAGAGGATCAAGTTCTGGGGCAGGGCCAGCAGCGCAGTCGAGATCAGTAGGTGGATCTTCTAGTTCTCCAGTTGGGCAGAAAAGAAAGAATCCACCTACGGCAACAGCAAGAGCTTATCAGATGGTTGCAGATGCAGATGTTGAATATGATGTGAATACTGGTATGTTTAAAAATTCTCATACTGTTTAGTTATATATATATATATATATATATATATATATATATATATATATATATATATATATATATATATATATATATATATATATGTATATGATTGTGCGTGTGTGTGTGTATATATATATATATATATATATATATATATATATATATATATATATATATATATATATATATATATATATGTTAGATTGGTAGATCTTGATAGTAGTGCGAGATTTATTTGTTGCATTATGTTGCTTATGTTTTGGTTGCGACCCTTGTGTGTTATGTGGGGTAAAGGGTGACCCTTAGGTTGACTTTCTGAGATTGAGAACCGTGACTTGGATAGAGATGCGTTGAGCATGTTTGTATAGTGGACTTTTGGATGACATGAAATTGTTGGATAGTGGCATGAGTATGATTGTTATGACGGTAGTGAACTATATTGACCACATATTTCCTCTGCTTGTTAGATGTATAATCTGGTTGATAGATTATATTTGGATGATTGATAGACAAGGTTTGAGTAACTGTGATTAGACAGATGTTGTGATTGATTAGTCATAAAGTAGTTAAATTAATTACCGATGCTTATTGAGGATATAGTTTGGACATAAGTTAGTGAATGAGACAAGTAGAATTTTTCAGTTTCGAGCAACTCAGAATGAAGGTATGACTTAGGATAATATGCTTGTGTCCGACCAACAGAAGTATATTATGATAAATCATACGGAATTTCTAGGAAGCTGAAGGAAAATTAGGTGACCTGTGCTATATTGGATTGTGATGTGACTGGACATAAGACGAATAACTGTGAAGTTCTGTTGACTTAATAGGAAATTTCATGGACATATGCATAGATTTTAGCATGATAACTAATTCAATTGCCTAAGCTTGGGATAATTGTGAAAATTGGACTGTATAAAGAGTTGAATTGGATGACAGATCGTGAAATTTGTGATACAGAATGGCGTAGAAACATGAATTTGACTCTGATTATTTGACTTGATCGTGTAATTTGTGGGCTTAAGTATAATAACCCGTCCTAATCCATCTGGACGAATACATTATATTTGGTTACATCGCGAGGTACTTGACCTCTATATGATACATTTTACAAACACTGCATTCATTTTTAAAAGACAAACTTTCATTACATCGAAAGTTGACAGCATGCATATCATTTCATAATATATCCAACTATAAGTGACTTAATAATAATCTTGATGAACTCAACGACTCGAATGCAACGTCTTTTGAAATATGTCATGAATGACTCCAAGTAATATCTCTAAAATGAGCATATGTACAGCGGAAGATTTCTTTCATACCTGAGAATAAACATGGTTTAAAGTGTCAACCAAAAGGTTGGTGAGTTCATTAGTTTATCATAAACAATCATTTCCATTATTTTAATAGACCACAAGATTTTCATTTCCATTTCTCATAAACATACATCTCGTATCAGGCATTTCGTAAACTGCATAGAGATAAAAATCATTCATATGGTGAACACCTGGTAACCGACCTTAACAAGATGCATATAGAATATCCCCATCATTCCAGGACACCCATCGGACATGATAAACTCGAAGTACTAAAGCATTCCAAATTCTAGAATGGGGCTTGTTGGGCCCGATAGATCTATCTTTAGGATTCGCGCCAATTAGGGGTGCACTAATTCTCAAAATTAGTGATGTTCCCTAATTCTTAGGCTACCAAGCTAAAAGGGACATATTTGATATCGATAATCCAATCATAGAATGTAGTTTCGATTACTTGTGTCTATTTCGTAAAGCATTTATAAAAATAACGCATGTATTCTCAGTCTCAAAAATATATATTGCAAAAGCATTTAAAAGGGAGCAAATGAAACTCACAATACTGTATTTTGTAGTAAAAATACATATGACGATATTGAACAATGCAGGATTGGCCTCGGATTCACGAACCTACATCATTTGTATATATATTAATTTGCATATCCTTGTAGTCGAACAATTATATGTATATATATTATTATTAATGATATATTTGTTATTTGAATGATTTATATATTCTATTAGTAACTTAAATATATATATTTATTTTATATATCTTACTTGTTATAAAATAATAATAGAGTTAGGTTATATGTTTTAGATATACTTTTATGTAAATAATGTTTATTTGATTAAAATGATACTGATAAATGAAAAGTAGTAATATCTTTATAATAATAATAATATCAGTAATAATAACAAAAATAATACTCAAAATGATATTTTTAGTGGTAACAAAATAATAATTTTTGTAAAAATGTTAATAATGATTATAATTTTTAATAATGAAATTGCTGATAGTGATAATCGTACTAATAATAATAGTGATAATATTAATAATAATATTTATGATAATAATAATAATTATAACATTTATGAAATGATACAAGTACTAATATTTATGAAAATAATAATAAATTATTTTATTTTCATGATAATAATAATAATACTAAAATGGTAAAAGTAATAATGGTAATAATATTGGTAATACTTATAATAATACTAATGATAATATTAGAAATAATACTACTTAATAATGCTAGTAATGATAACAATATTGGTAATAACAATAATAATAATAATAATAATAATAATAATCATAATTGTAATTATAGTTATGATAATAATCATTTACCTAATACTTTTATTAGTAGTAATAATAATACTAATAACTATAATACTACTACTAATAATAATAATAATAATAATAATAATAATAATAATAATAATAATAATAATAATAATAATAATAATAATAATAATAATAATAATAATAATTAAGATGATAATAATAATAATGTGATGACCCAGAAATTTCTGATCAAATTTAAACTTTAATCTTTATATGTTTCCAACCAGATAAGCAAAATCTGTAATGTTGAGTCTCGAAAAGCTTGAACCTATATTCATGTAATCAATTACCCATTGACCATGCCTGACGATTCACGAACAATTATTTATAAATAAATATGTATAAATATTATAGAAATATAAATATAAGTAATATATATAAAATATATAAATAATCAATAATTAATAAAAATTATTATATATATGATTAGTAAATATTACATCTGTAATAATATATATAGTTGTTAAATAAATAGATGATTTCTATAGATCATTATTAT
The DNA here is from genome assembly GCF_046630445.1 of Rutidosis leptorrhynchoides. NCBI lineage: Eukaryota > Viridiplantae > Streptophyta > Magnoliopsida > Asterales > Asteraceae > Rutidosis > Rutidosis leptorrhynchoides. The sequence goes on from NC_092339.1 coordinate 197,146,253, forward strand.
TATTATATGCATATTATAATATATATATATATATATATATATATATATATATATATATATATATATATATATATATATATATATATATATATATATATATATATATATATATATATTCAATATATTTTTAAGTATAGTAATATTTAATTATGTGTGATATTAATAAATAAAAGGTAATTACAAATTAAATACACAACTGTTATATTAACATTATTATTACTTTCATTGTTATCATTAATAGTATTAATATTAATATTGATATTAATTTTAATAAACAGTATTAATTATTATCATTTTAATATATGATATATAGATATGAAAGTTGGTACATTTAATTTGTATTAGTATTATTATTACTAATAATAGTATTAGGAGTAATAATATTATTATTATTATTACTAAAAATTAGCAATCTAATTTAAAATAAAATATATATATATTGTTATTATCTTTATCAACATTATTATTATTATTATGATTTGCATTAATATAATTACAATTATTAATTATAATTAATAATATTAATTAAATTATTAAAATCATACGAATACAGCTCCAAATTTGTTGAATATCTCAATCAGAACTACAGCTATATTTTTTTTGTTCCTGTCTTCAAATCCGTTTCATATTATTTTCAGTAAATTATTATGTAAAATTATTATTAATATTAATTATTTATAAAAACTGTATAAACAAAGACTAGGAATAAAAATCTATTTCCTGTAATTGTCGCACTATTTTTTACTTTTCAGAATTCGTACCAATTACTATTTCAATCAACAGATCACTCCAAGATTCCGTTAGCCATCCCAATCTGAGTTATTTTATTTTATTCAATTTATTTTGTTCTTGTCTGGGTCTGTGGTCGATATCACTGGCATACTTAAACAAATTGAGTACCTTATGATATTGATAAGATTCATACACTTACTACACTCTTAACTACAATTATAAACGCCTGTCACCAATAATTTCTATAGAAAATAAATGATTTATATTTTTTTAAACAGACGGATACCCTGTTATGAAACAAGAAATTTGATAACTGGATTTCGAGTTTATTTTAAAATCTAATATTGCGGTTTTGTTATAAATCTTTCCTTTAAACTATATACAAAATCTCAGAACTTAATTCTTCATAACGATTCTTAATTTGTAAGTCAAACATTCAAATTCAAAAGTCAACGAATTTGTTCTTAGGGAAATTCGAAATTTCTGTTATGTTTTAAATTAAATTGATGTTTCAGAAAGTTTCTAGGGGATAAATGAAACCTTTTTCATGTTAGGATCGAGTTCTATAACTGCCTTTAATGTCGAGTTTAATTTTTGAGTTTATGAAGAACTTACGAAAGCTGATACAGCCATTTTATTTTTTTAACTTAAATGTCTTATTTTTTTTATGTGTTAATCACAACTGGTTGTTCTGTGTTGAGTTTTCATCATAATTCAAACTTTGATTTATCTGTTATGATTTTGATTGGGTTGTAATCGTTTGAGTTCTTGAAGAAGAGTTACTAATAGAAACTGAAACAGGAACGGGATTAAGTAGAAATAATTGGGGATAAAATCAGAAAACTGGGCAGTAGCTCGATGGTTTGGGGAGTTAACGGGTTTGCGAGAGGTCGTGGGTTCGAGTCCTGTCTGCAACATTTATTTTTACTCAAAGATTAAAAGGGTATACTTTGTTATTTCATTTCTATTATTATTATTGTTATTATTATTAATGATATTATTAATTATTGTTATTAACACTTGTATCAAATTTATAATTATTATTATTAAGTATTGGTATTATTATTATTAGTTATTATTATTATGACTACAATCCCAATTATAAATAATATTAATATTATTATCATTTTGTTACCAAGTAACATCACTAAATATTATTAGGATTAATATTATTAGTATTAGTAATATTGATATAAGCATTATTATGATTAGGATATTATTATTATTATTATTATTATTATTATTATTATTATTATTATTATTATCATTAAGTATAAGAATTATTATTATTAAGTATTACGAATATTAGTTATTGCTGTTATTATTACTAATGTAAGGATAACTACCAATTAATATTATCACCATAACCCTAGTTACAATTATGATTATTATTATTATTGTTATTACTAATATTATTATCAAAATAAGTATTATTATTAAGTAATATGGTTATCATTATTAATGAGTTTTTATTACTATTATTATAAGTATCAGTATTAACAAAATCATTATTAGTATTATTATTGATAAAGTTATTATTTTTTCATTATTATTAACAAAACTATCCTTTTAAAACAAATGAATATTTTGTGCATAAAATATATTTAATACATATATCATAGTTATATTAATAGTTTATATACCTACATATCAAACATAACAACAATATTTAAATAAATACTTATATATAACAAACTAATGATATTTTTATATAATACTAACCATATATATATATATATATATATATATATATATATATATATATATATATATATATATATATATATATATATATATATATATATATATATATATATATATATATATATATATATATATATTAATATAACTAAACATATAGATATTTAACATTTTAAATATATACACAAACTAAATAAGTATAATATATAATTTAAGAAATTTGTTCGATTACGATTATATATTTTAATTCATATACAAATGATATAGGTTTGTGAATCCGAGGCCAACCCTGCATTGTTCAGTTTAATCATATGTATTTTTACTACAAAATACATTAGGTGAGTTCATTTGCTCCCTTTTACTCTTTACATTTTTGGGACTGAGAATACATGCGCTATTTTTACAACTGCTTTATTAAATGCTTTTGAAATATATTTTGAACTGCAAATACATGAAATGCTTTTATAAATGTATGACGAGATAGACACAAGCAAAACATTCCTCGAATGAATTATTATGCAGACAGAAGTTCTGCGGATTATTATTGAATTATGTGGACATGATAATTGCCACCATTGAATTATGTGAACATGATAATTGCCACCATTGAAGTTATGTGAACATGATAAATGCCACCATTGAATTATGTGGACATGATAATTGCCACCAGTTGATGTGAATGTTATGTATCGAGAGAATGATTTTTATACACAGGTTATGTGTATTAGTTTTTGTGCACAAGATATGTGTACAGTTACTAAGATTTATGAAAGATGATTTCGTACACGAGAAAGGTGTACTGTATTTAAAAGATATCGCATGTACATTACAGGTGTGTATAGGATTCGGGCCCATTTGTACCATGCAGGATTTAAATCTTGTGGTCTATCAAAATGATGAATTTTATTATTTTATGATAAACCTATGAACTCACCAACCTTTTGGTTGACACTTGAAAGCATGTTTATTCTCAGGTATGAAAGAAACCTTCAGCTGTGCATTTGCTCATTTTAAAGACATTATTTGGAGTCGATCATCGCAATGGAATCAGCTGTTGAAGACTTCATCCAGATGGATTAGGATCGGTCCTTTTAGTTGGTATCAGAGCGGTGGTCTTAGCGTACCAGGTCTGCATTAGTGTGTATAACTGATAAGTCATTAGGATGCATTAGTGAGTCTGGACTTCGACCGTGTCTGCATGTCAAAAATTTTGCTTATCGTTTTTGTCGGAAATCATCAGTTTATCATCCTTAAGATATTACCTGCTTATCATTCTTAGTCTAGACACATCTTACTGCAATGATTGCATGAATATTGTATAGACAAAATTCATATCTTAGCATATCTACTAATCCATATCTTAGCGTATCTGTCACTGTAGACTTTATCTGACACGTTTTCTTAATTTTCTCCGTAATTCACGGGATCTTTGGAAGTATGTATAGATATTCTATATATAATTAGAATATCATTTGATATTCAAAAATCATTTCATATCAAAACCCTTTAACTGATCGTGAGAGATGGATCCTACACCTAGCTTGGATTCCATTAGTTCCAGAAGCGATTTCGAGATGTATATTGAAGCAGACCCCGAAGTCAATGAACCAGAAGTGCCTCAACCATTTAGTTATTTTCCTTTCTGGAGGAGATGGGGGTGGGTCCGAGACTTACTCACTCGATGGAGAAATGAAGAAGGCGAGCCCTACCGCGAACCAAACTTACCTCCTAACATCGGAGAAAATGATGTACTCACTGGTGAACCTATGCGCAACACTGTATTCACCCTTCTTGCTAAAGTTTTCCACCTCGAAGGTCGCGTTACTGCAATCTCAGAAAATATTCAACCTCTACTTCCGAATACCAATCGAAGGGGAATATTTGAAGAAGTTAGGGAACTTCGAATTGATAATCAAGATTTATCGAATCAGATGAGTGGATGGATAGAAATGATAGAGGGTAGGATAGAAACCCTGACAAGAATGGTGCATGATTTACAAGCTATACTGACTACACCAACATCATCATCAACCTCAGCACCAACAACACTTGTAGCACCGACAGCAACAGTACCACCATCAGCAGCACCAGCAGCATAACCAGTACCAACAACAACAACATCATCATACGTCTCAACCTTACAATTTATACCTCAAGCATAATCATCGTTCTACGAATCGTTCTACATAAACTACCTTCGTCCTTCATGACGATTATGTAATCTCTAATGTTTTAGAGATTATGTACTCTAGTTTAGCCGTAAATCTGATGAGTTTAATATCACATTGACTCATTAAATCCATGATTACGTCTGAAGAAAATATATATGTATATATGTTTTCATAGAGATTGTAATTAAAATTTTTATTGTATAAACTGTTAATGGTGAAAATATTTTAACGGGTAGGTAATACCCGGGGAATATTTAGATTTCGCATTAATAAGTTACACTGTACATTCTTCAAATCTGATTCAACAGTCATTTACTATCCTAATTACATCTACCGATATATGAATCCATTCACCACAGAATAACCATTTTCATTCAATTTCATATTTGGATTTTGATTTATCAGAATCCAACAAGTGGCGTAATGAAGAAATAATGGACACAATAAAAATTAATTAGAAACAGACTAATTAACAATATAAAATTTTGTTAAGAAACCACGCTAACAAAATCCTAGCTAACTGTTCCTAGCTAACTGTTAATTCCGTATTACATTTTAAATATCGCAATTTATTTTATCGCAATTTTAATTCTCACAATTTTATTTATCGTCATTTAATTTCTGTTATTTACTTTACACACTTTATTTATCGTCATTTAATTTCTGTTATTTATTTTACGCATTTAAATATCGGGACACGTATACAAGGTTTTGACATATCATATCGACGCATCTATATATATTATTTGGAATGACCATAGACACTCTATATGCTATAATGATCGAGTTCGCTATACAGGGTTGAGGTTGATTCTATAATAATATATATAGTTTGAGTTGTGATCGAGTCTGAGACATGTACACAGGTCACGATACGTATTAATTAATTCGAATATTATATATTAAACTATATATAAATTATTGGACTGTAACTGTGGACTATCGACTGTGGACTAATGACATTGGACAATTAAAATGAATTAAAATATTGATTATAATATATGAAACTAAATAATTCTTCAAGTTTGCCACTTGATTTCATCTTGAACCTCATTTGTATCTTGACGATTCCAATCTGCGTTCAAACCTTTCATGATTCTTAAAAACACCTCAATCGAGAGGATGAACCTATCGCACTTCATCTACGGAAGAAAAGATTGATGCATATAGTTATGCACCTGAAAACACTCGAAACCTGTGTAAACGTTTAACATGTGTCTGTTCTAGCTCCTTTGGCATTGTTATTACCGAAAATAACATTTCAACTCTTTTTACAATTAGCCAATTTTGTCATAGCTTCAGCAAATCAACTTCTACTTCCATTCGAATTAGCCTTATTATAACCTCGATATATAAGTTTGCCTGTCGTCATCGTTACCGAGGAACCGCTTATAGTAAACTTACCAGCAACTTCAATGAATTTGGACTTTCCGAAAAATCATTATATTCATTGAAACCCCATCATGTTTACATCTATACCCTGTAACAATAATTGCCATACCAATTACCGAGAATCAGCAATCAGTATTTCGAATCTCGTAGTATTTCTACATCAATAGTTATATGTATACATATAACAATTATCTCCTAGAATTACAACCTTCAATTCTGAAATTTTGAAAAGCACCCAGCCTACGAATCAATACATTGAACATTGAAAAAGTTGAATGAAGTAGCAGAAACTGTGGGAAACTGTAAAAGACCTTAATCGTCGGAAGTTTGATGATAAAGAATAGTATGTTGGAAAAGCTCAGAAAAGTTGGAATTAAAAAACTGATTGAGCAAACTATGAAGGAGTCTCTGAACAAATCACAAGGACTAAACTTGTACATTAAGAATCCTGATGATTCTGTTTCTGATGAAATCTTTAGCGAATACCTTGCTTCTGACTCCAAACTCTTGCGGACAAATTTTCTTCACCATCCTTCGATATTAGAAATTCTAAGATATCATCGTATCTTTCATTATAAATATCTTCCATATTTCTGAAGATATTTTCATAACTATTCTTATCTGAAATCATTAATCTATTAGTGCTATCAGTGTTACATCATATAGTAACTGTTAGTTTCTATATTCTGTAAACTTTCGAGCTTAAAATATGAATGTCATTGAAGTAATGTTGGGAACTGATGCATGATTTAGTATAATATAATGACACTTGATCAACGTGATTATATTACAGTAAGTCATGTTGAGTTTCTAAAGAAACTTGATGATTCACAGATTATAACGTCATCATGTGCCATGTTACACCACTCTTACATTCTACTTAATCTCTAATTATATCAAGAACATATTTCTTGATAGTCCTATATTTTGCCATGATTATGGTAAGTTAACCAATCAGGATCGTACTATTACAATCTCTCTATTAGAACATTAGTCATGTTCATTCGAAACTGTATAACTACGAATTCTGAACCATTATTCGTTTGACCTAAAATCGAGAAGGGAAAAACAAAAGTATGAATTAAGAAAGAAAGTATAGAAGATAGGAGTGTAGAAACAAGGAAATGAAGAGAGTGGATTTATAGTAAAATATCAGACAGAGAAATCGAGACAGATTATCGCATTTAACTAAAGAGGATCCTATTTCCTTAATCACCGAAGAATCAAATCTTATTACGAAGATTTTCTCTAAATCTCTTGAATTCCGGAAATCAACCATGTCTACATAAAAAGTTAAGACGAATCTTTAATTTTCTCATTTTACTCTTTTGTGATAGCTTCACTCATACGCTTCGAATAAATTGAATTATTTTATCCATATTACTAAATGGTAAAAAACTTTGATTTCTAGCTCGTACGCGTCATGAAAGCATACTTATTGTTATCCATGACCATTCCACTCAAATTTCGGGACGAAATTTCTTTAACGGGTAGGTACTGTGATGACCCGGAAATTTCCGATCAAATTTAAACTTTAATCTTTATATGTTTCCGACCCGATAAGCAAAATCTGTAATGTTGAGTCTCGAAAAGCTTGAAACTATATTCATGTAATCAATTACCCTTTGACCATGCCTGACGATTCATGAACAATTATTTATAAATAAATATGTATAAATATTATAGAAATATAAATATAAGTAATATATATAAAATATATAAATAATAAATATTCAATAAAAATTATTATATATATGATTAGTGAATATTACATCTGTAATAATATATATAGTTGTTAAATAAATACATGATTTCTATAGATCATTATTATTATTATATATATATATATATATATATATATATATATATATATATATATATATATATATATATATATATATAATATATATATATATAAAATGTATAAATATTCAATATTCAATATATAATTAAGTATTGTAATATTTAATTATGTGTGATATTAATAAATACAAGGTAATTACAAATTAAAAACACAACTGTTATATTAACATTATTATTACTTTCATTGTTATCATTAATAGTATTAATATTAATATTGATATTAATTTTAATAAACAGTATTAATTATTATCATTTTAATATATGATATATAGATATGAAAGTTGGTACATTTAATTTGTATTAGTATTATTATTACTATTAATAGTATTAGGAGTAATAATATAATTATTATTATTACTAAAAATTAGCAATCTTATTTAGAACAAAATAAAAAATATATTGTTATTATCTTTATCAACATTATTATTATTATGATTTGCATTAATATAATTACAATTATTAATTATAATTAATAATATTAATTAAATTATTAAAATCACACGAATACAGCTCCAAATTTGTTGAATATCTCAATCAGAACTACAGCTATATTTTTTTTGTTCCTGTCTTCAGATCCGTTTCATATTATTTTCAGTAATATTATTATGTAAAATTATTATTAATATTAATTATTTATAAAAACTATATAAACAAAGACTAGGAATAAAAATCTGTTTCCTGTAATTGTCGCACTATTTTTTACTTTTTAGAATTTGTACCAATTACTATTTCAATCAACAGATCACTCCAAGATTCAGTTAGCCATCCCAATCTGAGTTATTTTATTTTATTCGATTTATTTTGTTCTTGTCTGGGTCTGTGGTTGATATCACTGGCATACTTAAACAAATTGAGTACCTTATGATATTGATAAGATTCATACACTTACTACACTCTCAACTGCAATTATAAACGCCTGTCACCAATAAATTCTATAGAAAATAAACGATTTATATTTTTTTAAAACAGACGGATACCCTGTTATGAAACAAGAAATTTGATAACTGGATTTTTAGTTTATTTTAAAATCTAATATTGCGGTTTTGTTATAAATCTTTCCTTTAAACTATATACAAAATCACAGAACTTAATTCTTCATAACGAGTCTTAATTTGTAAGTCAAACATTCAAATTCAAAAGTCAACGAATTTGTTCTTACGGAAATTCGAAATTTCTGTTATGTTTTAAATTAAATTGATGTTTCAGAATGTTTCTAGGGGATAAATGAAACCTTTTTCATGATAGGATCGAGTTCTATAACTGCCTTTAATGTCGAGTTTAATTTTTGAGTTTATGAAGAACTTACGAAAGCTGATACAGCCATTTTATTTTTTTTAACTTAAATGTCTTATTTTTTTATGTGTTAATCACAACTGGTTGTTCTGTGTTGAGTTTTCATCATAATTCAAACTTTAATTTATCTGTTACGATTTTGATTGGGTTGTAATCGTTTGAGTTCTTGAAGAAGAGTTGCTAATAGAAACTGAAACAGGAACGGGATTAAGTAGAAATAATTGGGGATAAAATTAGAAAACTGGGCAGTAGCTTGATGGTTTGGGGAGTTAACGGGTTTGCGAGAGGTCGTGGGTTCGAGTCCTATCTGCAACATTTATTTTTACTCAAAGATTAAAAGGGTATACTTTGTTATTTCATTTCTATTATTATTATTGTTATTATTATTAATGATATTATTAATTATTGTTATTAACACTTGTATCAAATTTATAATTATTATTATTAAGTATTGGTATTATTATTATTATTAGTTATTATTATTATGACAACAATTCCAATTATAAATAATATTAATATTATTATCATTTTGTTACCAAGTAACATCACTAAATATTATTAGGATTATTATTATTAGTATTAGTAATATTGATATAAGCATTATTATGATGAGGATATTATTATTATTATTATTATTATTATTATCATTAAGTATAAGAATTATTATTATTATTAAGTATTACGAATATTAGTTATTGCTGTTATTATTACTAATGTAAGGATAACTACCAATTAATATTATCACCATAACCCTAGTTACAATTATGATTATTATTATTATTATTATTATTACTAATATTATTATCAAAATAAGTATTATTATTAAGTAATATGGTTATCATTATTAATGAGATTTTTATTACTATTATTATATGTATCAGTATTAACAAAATCATTATTAGTATTATTATTGATAAAGTTATTATTATTTCATTATTATTAACAAAACTATCCTTTTAAAACAAATGAATATTTTGTGCATAAAATATACTTAATACATATATCATAGTTATATTAATAGTTTATATACCTACATATCAAACATAACAACAATATTTAAATAAATACTTATATATAACAAACTAATGATATTTTTATATAATACTAACCATATATATATATATATATATATATATATATATATATATATATATATATATATATATATATATATATATATATATATTAATATAACTAAATATATAGATATTAAACATTTTAAATATATAGATATTAAACATTTTAAATATATACACAAACTAAATAAGTATAATATATAATTTAAGAAATTTGTTCGATTACGATTATATATTTTAATTCATATACAAATGATATAGGTTCGTTAATCCGAGGCCAACCCTGCATTGTTCAGTTTAATCATGTATATTTTTACTACAAAATACATTAGGTGAGTTCATTTGCTCCCTTTTACTCTTTACATTTTTGGGACTGAGAATACATGCGCTGTTTTTACAACTGCTTTATTAAATGCTTTTGAAATATATTTTGAACTGCGAATACATGAAATTCTTTTATAAATGTTTGACGAGATAGACACAAGCAAAACATTCCTCGAATGAATTATTATGCAGATAGAAGTTCTGCGGATTATTATTGAATTATGTGGACATGATAATTACCACCATTGATTATGTGGACATGATAATTTCCACCATTGAAATTATGTAGACATGGTAAATGCCACCATTGAATTATGTGGACATGATAATTGCCACCAGTTGATGTGAATGTTATGTATCGAGAGAATAATTTTTATACACAGGTTATGTGTATTAGTTTTTATGCACAAGATGTGTGTACGGTTACTAAGATTTATGAAAGATGATTTCGTACACGAGAAAGGTGTACTGTATTTAAAAGATATCACATGTACATTATAGGTGGGTATAGGATTCGGGCCCATTTGTACCATGCAGGATTTAAATCTTGTGGTCTATCAAAATGATGAATTTTATTGTTTTATGATAAACCTATGAACTCACCAACCTTTTGGTTGACACTTGAAAGCATGTTAATTCTCAGGTATGAAAGACACCTTCCGCTGTACATTTGCTCATTTCAAAGACATTATTTGGAGTCGATCATCGCAATGGAATCAGCTATTGAAGACTTCGTCGAGATGGATTAGGACGGGTCCTTTCAAATAATAATAATAATAATAATAATAATAATAATAATAATAATAATAATAATAATAATAATAATAATAAAAATAATAATAATAATAATAATAATAATAATAATAATAATAATAATAATAAAGTTAAAAATTTATAATCGATATAAAGAATTGGGATGTGAAATTTTGCAGATAGTTTTATTTAAAGATTACTAACAGGACTGCAATTATACATTTTGACAATTGATTCAAAATCGAATTTTTTAAAAATTGGAACCACGAACAGAGCAGGCATGTGTTCTTCAGTTTTTTTCTGATTTAATTTCAAATTGAAATTAACTGTAATTGTTTTTATTTGATAAGTGCGATGGATAAATAAGTGACTTCCCCACTAACTGAGTAATTCGATTCCTTTATAGATACAGAAATCGACAGGAAGCATAACAAAGACAGAAAAATAAATAAGAAAAAAATAAAAAGGTTGCTATCGTTCTATAATTAATCCATGTAATTGAAACTGATGTTAAACAGATTGGGGACAGATACAAGATTATGCTACAGATTGAAAGTTACTTGATACTGATTCAGAATCCAAATTGATATGTCTAATGACCCGTCCTAATCCATCTGGACGAATACATTACATTTGGTTACATCGCGAGGTCCTTGACCTCTATATGATACATTTTACAAACATTGCATTCGTTTTTAAAAGACAAACTTTCATTTCATCAAAAGTTGACAGACATGCATACCATTTCATAATATATCCAACTATAAATGACTTAATAATATTCTTGATGAACTCAATGACTCGAATGCAACGTCTTTTAAAATATGTCATGAATGACTCCAAGTAATATCTCTAAAATGAGCAAATGCAAAGCGGAAGATTTCTTTCATATCTGAGAATAAACATCCTTTAAAGTGTCAACCAAAAGGTTGGTGAGTTCATAAGTTTATCGTAAACAATAAAATTCATCATTTTGATAGACCACAAGATTCAAATACAGTACACCTATCTCGTGTACGAAACCATTTTCATAAATCTTAGTAACCGTACACATACCTCGTGTACAAAAATATCATACACATAACCTGTGTATAAAATCATTCTCTCGATACATAACATTCGCTTTTCTTTGCTTGGCTTGGTGACTGACCTTAACATATAATGTGCATCAATAATATCCCCAAAAATAGAACATTTCGTCTGTATAGATATATAAACCTCAAAGTACTAAACACCACACTCACTATCTCTTCCGTCTAGTGAACATTCTGGGTAAGGGTGTTAAACCCAGTAGCTACCTTTAGGATTCACGTGAATTAGGGCCATACCCGATTCTAATTCTTAGGTTACCAAGCAATAATAATCAGGGGAAATATTCATAACAATTAGTGGCAATCATCACGTCCAACTAATTCAATCATAATCCACAGAACTTCTGTCTGCATAATAATTCATTCGAGGAATGTTTTGCTTGTGTCTATCTCGTCAAACATTTATAAAAGCATTTCATGCATTCGCAGTTCAAAAATATATTTCAAAAGCATTTAATAAAGCAGTTGTAAAAACAGCGCATGTATTCTCAGTCACAAAAATATAAAGAGTAAAAGGGAGTAAATGAACTCACAATACGATATTTTGTAGTAAAAATATGCATACGACGGAACTGAACAATGCAGGGTTGGCCTCAGATTCACGAAACTTTAAAGAAAAGCTCCAAAAATAAAAATTGTCCCAGCCCGGGCTCGAACTCGCAACCTCCCACTTAATAGACAACACGCTCAATCATCTCTTCTGTTCTATTTTTCTGATATGTATTCCAACTTAATTCTATTTAACATGCTATGTTTCTGTTTCATTTTCTTAATCTATTCATCCTTTACTAGTATTAATCATCTTCATCATAAACCCCATCATTAACTTATCTCGCCATCATCATTAAGTTTCCCTCCACCATTACCATGTGATCATTCATCTGATAGACCACTGTCCCTTATTTTGTAAAAGTAATACACCGTTTGCAAAGAATATCAACTATGTATCACTACTTAATTCACTACTCCACTAATGATCCACTAATATCTAAGAATTATTAATACCTATGTTTTCATCCCATTATAATCGGTCCATATAGCACGCACATTTCAATCCATATTAATCTTTCATACTACCAACTCTAACCAACAACTTAACAAATTTTATAACTACTAATTAAGTAATTATTAGTCAAAGTTTAACATGACAGATTAAACCCAACATCATCATTATCTCATTTGGGTTCCAGCGAACGGGAAATTAGACATAGCCATAACTGCAAACATGTGTCCTAAAGAGTACGAATCTAATTAATTTTTTTTTGTATTTTCATTTTCGCATTGCTCATGCATGTTATCATACAATCTATATCCACTTTCCTCATATTGATTCAACGTATCCAACCCCAATTTATCACTTTATTATAGTGGTAAGTATGAACACCTTTTGGTAGGGTTACATATGATTTATTAATTGCACACTAAAGGATTTCCACATGAACTTACCTTTTGTGAGACCCACTACAGCACTATTATCTGCTTTTGTGTTTATCTTTAAGGAATGATCTTTATTGTAGTTGATTTAATTAAATTGTGTGGGTTAACTCTCGGTTTAATAGCAAACAATACGAAATTTAGCATCAACCTCATGTTTCTTCACTTTTAATTTCATCATTATTTGCAGGTGTTTGAAGGGTGAAGAAGAAGATGGTTGTGGAACAAACCAAGCAGAAGTAAGTAGCGATAGAAATAAGTTACGAATAGTATAGGAGTGGAGTTTGGCGGTTGACAACGAAAAGAGAAAGAAAAAAATACAATGCAACAGCAAAGGCTGTCTGCTCGATCATCCTGCCAATAATCGTAAGTATAAACAGCCGTAGCAGCAGGTCATTTGGTGATAGTCTTAAGATGGGATTCAAAGGACGTAAGCAAGAGGAAGAAGAAGTTGTGGCGATGGTGAGGTGGTGGAGCAAGGTGGTGACCAAGGATTGGGTGTAGGTGATTATGTAGAAAGAAAGGATGGTGATTAAAGTGGGTTCGAATGGAGGTGGCCGGTTTGTTTGTGGTTGTCGATGGTCATGGTTGATGGTGATGATTATGGTATCGATGGGTGTTAAGGTGGTTATGGTGGTTGTCGTCGATGATGAGGTTGTAGGTGGCGGTGGTTTGTGCAGGGAAAGCCAAAGTAAAAAAGTGATATGGTTGATCATATCTCTGCCTATATGCTTATATGTATATAAATATAATTTATACTCCGTATGTGTTCAAGTGTGTGCAAGTGGGAGAGAAAGAAACAGAAACAGTAAACCCATTATAATATTACAATTCACATGATAAACTGTGCAAATAGTATAGCGCCCACATATTTGTTTTAACCAACCGACAGTTTATCCCGGATGACTATATTGTGTTCATTGCGAAACATTTATTTTATAAAAGTGTTCCTAAAAATCCCAAATTTTCAATTTAAGTCCCTTTATTTATTCTGGTCATTACCTGTTTGAAACTTGATCAAAAAGGTTCGATAATTATTTATTTTATGTTCCAATTTATATGTACGGAGTATAAAAACTTAGATTGAAAAGGTAAAAAAAATATTTATCAAAACTACTATCTTTTTAATCAAATTTTGGAATAACTTTTATTTTAAAACTTCATATATATATATGTATATATATATATATATATATATATATATATATATATATATATATATATATATATATATATATATATATATATATATATATATATATATATATATATATATATATATATATATTAGACCTATTTTAAAAATAATTAAATGTCAACCAAAAGTTACAGACATTTACCATTTAAGCTCAAAATTAATTATATTTAATATACACTATGTATATATATATATATATATATAAACAGTTGTAAATAACAAAATTTACTACGCAAATAAATATATTAAATAATTAAATTAAATATAACAATATATATACAAAAAATATACATATAAAATAATAGTTTTTATTACAATGTATTTTATTGTACATATTTATTTATAACAATAAATGTATATAATAGTTTATTAATGTTCATGTTATTATATATATTATACATATATTTATATATATCCACATATTTACAAGCAATGGTTCGTGAATCATCGGGGACAGTCGAAGGTCACATGAATATATGAAAATAGTTCAAACTTTTTGAGACTCAACTTATCAGACTTTGCTTATCGTGCTAATAACATAATAAGATTAAGTTTAAATTTGGTCAAAAATTTTCGAGTCGTCAAAGTACCTACCCGTTAAAGAAATGTCGTCCCGAAATTTAATTGGGATGGTCATGGCTGACAATAAGTATGTCTTCATGACGCATACGAGCTAGAAATTAGAGTTTTATCATCATTGAGTAATATGAATAAAACAATTTGATTACGCGAAGGGTATAAGTGAAGCTATCACAAAAGAGTAAAATGAGAAAATAATGTTTCATCATATCCTTTGACGTAGATATGGTTGATTTTCGCAGTTCAAGGGATTTGGAGAAAATCTTCGTGATAAGATTTGATTCTTCGGTAATTAAGAAAATAAGATCTTCTTCAGTTAAATGTGATTATCTGTCCCGATTGCCCTGTCAGATATTTCACTATAAATCCATCTTCTTCATTTCCTTTATATTATGGAGTTCCATCCTTTTGTTTTCTCTTCCCAACTTTATGTCAAGCGAATAATGGTTCAGAATTCGTAGGTATGAAGTTTCGAATGAACATGACAAATGTTCCAAGAGAGATATTGTAATAACACGATCTTGATTGGTTGAATGACCAGAATTCAAGAGAAAAGATAGAACTATCAAGAAATTATGTTCTTGATATGTTTATATATCAGATAGAATGTAAGATTCGTGTAACATGGTACATGATGACGTTATGATCTGTGAATCATCACGTTCCATTAGAAACTCATCATGACTTACTGTAATATATGTAGTGACCCGAACTTTTCCATGTTTATATATATTAATTGAGATTGATATTTACATGATTAAATGTTTCCAACATGTTAAGCAATCAAACTTGTTAAGACTTGATTAATTGAAATATGTTTCATATAGACAATTGACCACCCAAGTTGATCGGCGATTCACGAACGTTAAAACTTGTAAAAATGACATGACGATATATATATGGATATACATATGGTTAACATGAGATTATGATAAGTAAGTATCTCCATAAGTATATTAACAATGAGTTATATACATATAAACAGGACTACTAACTTAAGGATTTCGAAACGAGACATATATGTAACGATTATCGTTGTAACGACATTTAAATGTATATATATCATATTAAGATATATTAATATATCATAATATCATGATAATATAATAATTTAACATCTCATTAGATATAATAAACAATGGGTTAACAACATTAATTGAGATCGTTAACTTAAAGGTTTCAAAACAACACTTACATGTAACGACTAACGATGACTTAACGACTCAGTTAAAATGTATATACACGTAGTGTATCTAGATGTATTAAAATACTTTTGGAAGACTTCAATACATATATCAAAACACTCATACTTAACGAAAATGGTTACAGTTACTTTTCCATTCTTTTCTTTCATCAAGAATTCTAGTCGTATTCTTACCCATATTATACACAGCTTCAAAACGTACTTACTATGAGTATATACCAATAGGAACTAGCATGGGATTCCACTCTTGATTATGTCATGTATAACTAATCAATTTTAACTTCTACCATGAGCTAGTCAACTAACTAGAACTCCTTTTAACCCCACTCACCACTCACCAATTACCACTCATCATTCACTCCATTTCACTTCCAATTCTCTTTCTAATTCTCTCTCAACACACACACTATTATGAACGTATTTTTCCAGTAGTTAATCATCATCTTCATCAAAAATCACTTCAAGAATCAAGCTATAATCATCATAGGAAGAACACTTCAAGAACACTTCAAAAATCCCTTCAAGTTTACTAATTTACTTCCAAGCTTTCTAATCCATTCCAAGTAATCATCTAAGCTCAAGAAACCTTTGTTATATACAGTAGGTTATCTTTCTTATTCAAGGTAATATTCATATTCAAACTTTGATTCAATTTCTATAACTATAAACTATCTTAATTCGAGTAAAAATCTTACTTGAACTTGTTTTTGTGTCATGATCCTACTTCAAGAACTTTCAAGCCATCCAAGATCCTTTGAAGCTAGATCATTTCTTGTCACTTCCAGTAGGTTTACCTACTAAACTTGAGGTAGTAAGGATGTTCATAACATCATTCGATTCATATATATAAAACTATCTTATTCGAAGGTTTAAACTCGTAATCACTAGAACATAGTTTAGTTAATTCTAAACTTGTTCGCAAACAAAAGTTAATCCTTCTAACTTGACTTTTAAAATTAACTACACACATGTTCTATATCTATATGATATGCTAACTTAATGATTTAAAACCTGGAAACACGAAAAACACCGTAAAACCGGATTTACGCCGTCGTAGTAACACCGCGGGCTGTTTTGGGTTAGTTAATTAAAAACTATGATAAACTTTGATTTAAAAGTTTTTATTCTGAGAAAATGATTTTTATTATGAACATGAAACTATATCCAAAAATTATGGTTAAACTCAAAGTGGAAGTATGTTTTCTAAAATGGTCATCTAGACGTCGTTCTTTCGACTGAAATGACTACCTTTACAAAAATGACTTATAACTTATTTTTCCGACTATAAACATATACTTTTCTGTTTAGATTCATAAAATAGAGTTCAACATGAAACCATAGCAATTTGATTCACTCAAAACGGATTTAAAATGAAGAAGTTATGGGTAAAACAAGATTGGATAATTTTTCTCATTTTAGCTACGTGAAAATTGGTAACAAATCTATTCCAACCATAACTTAATCAACTTGTATTGTATATTATGTAATCTTGAGATACCATAGACACGTATACAATGTTTCGACCTATCATGTCGACACATCTATATATATTTCGGAACAACCATAGACACTATATATGTGAATGTTAGAGTTAGCTATACAGGGTTGAGGTTGATTCCAAAATATATATAGTTTGAGTTGTGATCAATACTGAGATACGTATACACTGGGTCGTGGATTGATTCAAGATAATATTTATCGATTTATTTCTGTACATCTAACTGTGGACAACTAGTTGTAGGTTACTAACGAGGACAGCTGACTTAATAAACTTAAAACATCAAAATATATTAAAAGTATTGTAAATATATTTTAAACATACTTTGATATATATGTATATATTGTTATAGGTTCGTGAATCAACCAGTGGCCAAGTCTTACTTCCCGACGAAGTAAAAATCTGTGAAAGTGAGTTATAGTCCCACTTTTAAAATCTAATATTTTTGGGATGAGAATACATGCAGGTTTTATAAATGATTTACAAAATAGACACAAGTACGTGAAACTACATTCTATGGTTGAATTATCGAAATCGAATATGCCCCTTTTTATTAAGTCTAGTAATCTAAGAATTAGGGAACAGACACCCTAATTGACGCGAATCCTAAAGATAGATCTATTGGGCCTAACAAACCCCATCCAAAGAACATGATGCTTTAGTACTTTGAAATTTATATCATATCCGAAGGGTGTCCCGGAATGATGGGGATATTCTTATATATATGCATCTTGTTAATGTCGGTTACCAGGTGTTCACCATATGAATGATTTTTATCTCTATGTATGGGATGTGTATTGAAATATGAAATCTTGTGGTCTATTGTTACGATTTGATATATATAGGTTAAACCTTTAACTCACCAACATTTTTGTTGACGTTTAAAGCATGTTTATTCTCAGGTGAATACTAAGAGCTTCCGCTGTTGCATACTAAAATAAGGACAAGATTTAGAGTCCATGTTTGTATGATATTGTGTAAAAACTGCATTCAAGAAACTGATTTCGATGTAAGATATTTGTATTGTAAACCATTATGTAATGGTCGTGTGTAAATAGGATATTTTAGATTATCATTATTTGATAATCTACGTAAAGCTTTTAAACCTTTATTTATGAAATAAAGGTTATGGTTTGTTTTAAAAATGAATGCAATCTTTGAAAAACGTCTCATATAGAGGTCAAAACCTCGCAACGAAATCAATTAATATGGAACGTTTTTAATCAATAAGAACGGAACATTTCAGTTGGTATCCGAGCGTTGGTCTTAGAGAACCAGAAAATTTGTATTAGTGTATCTTATCGAGTTTGTTAGGATGCATTAGTGAGTCTGGACTTCGACCGTGTTTTCTTTAAGAATGATTGCTTAACATTTTTGTTGGAAACTATATATTATTAACATGTATATATTATGTGATATATTAATCTCTTAACATGTTTGATATTGTGTGATAGATGTCTACCTCTAGCACAAATCCCATTGACTCACCTAATAATAATGAAGAGTCGAATATATATTGGACTGATTCACAAGTTCCCGAAGAAGAACCGGAAGAAGAATCAGAACCGGAAGAAGAATCAGAACCGGAAGAGGAGGAACCGGAGGAGGAAATAGAACCGGTGGGGGAAATAATAAAACGGTTAAGTAAAAGAAAATCCTCAACCAACCGACCAAGGTTAATTATGGTCAATGGTGTTTTCCCCAAGGAAGCAAAATATTGGGAGGATTACCAATTCTCCGATGAATCGGATTCCGACGAGAATTCCAATGATGTTATAGAAATTACCCCAACTGAATTTAAAAAGGCAAAAGAAAATAATAAGGGAAAGGGCATAAAAATAGAGAAATCTAATTCCAACCCCGATGAACTTTATATGTATCGTTAACCCCCGAAGCCCTTAAGTTGTAACAATGACCCGGGAACCTCTAAACCACCAGGTTTTTCTAAACCGTTGTGGAAAACGATAGCTCGTATTAGGGGAACATCAGATATCCCTAGAAACTTTGCAAAACGAACCAAAACCGAAGAAAAAGAAACGAGCTAGTCGGAATAAGATAGTTGTATTCGTGTGGTGTAATATATGTAATATAGTGTGCTTATGCTTTATAATATATGTAAAAATTGCTTGTATTAATAAGTATTTTTTTTTTATGAATCTAACTCTTGTCTATTTTACAGTATAAAAACATAAAATGGATAGACAACCCAATATTTTAAGAGACCTACCCGGAGACATGATTGATGAAATCTTGTCTAGAGTCGGTCAGAATTCTTTATGCACAACTATTTACGGCGAAATCAGTTTGTAAGACATTCGAAGAACGTTCCAAGAATGTCTTGGTTTATAAGAGACTTTCGTTTGAAAGATGGGGGATATCACATTGGGAAACCCATAAGTTACGATGTGTTTACTTTGACGCATATATTGCGGGGAACCCAAATGCTATTTTACGCAACGGGTTAAGAAATTATTTTGACTCAATGTATCCGAATATAGGACTTCATGATTTAGAAAAAGCGGCTAACATGCAACATAAAGAAGCATGATATCCTTACGGGTTAGTAATGTTCGCTTCTCACCAAAGTGAGAAAAAGAACATCGGGCTCAACTATTAAACAAAACGTTCCCACAAGTGACGGAGTCGGTATTTGGGGTAAGAAATGAGGTTTTTAGGTTATTACGAGACTGTTGGTCATTACGTAACCCTCGTCCCTTTGACGACATTACAACACGCTGTCTTATCAACGGCCATAGCGGTTATGTTCCACAAGACCAAGGATGGGAAGTAGTCCTAGTAAAACCAGAATGCATGACTTGTTTCTGGACGTATGAATTACGTGTCTTTATTGCCTTTGATGAACGACTTGTGTACTAGCTAGAATTATCTTCACAACTATCTTGTATCAAAGTTATTGTGTGCTATATTTCATGCTTTATGTAAAATAAGCGGTATTGTAAGTTTGTAAAATATTGTATAAAAGTTTGAACGCGAAATATTATTATAATCAGTTTTTCATATAGAATTGTAGTAGTTGAATTGTATATTAGCTACTAAGTATGAACTTAACGGGTAGGTACTACCCGAATTTAAACTTATAAAACGCTAATATGAAGAAAAACCTTTTATAAATGGGTTCATATTATGCTACGAAATACTATTAACTACTCTTAATATTCTGTATGATTAACTTGTTCCATTTGACTATTTTGAAGGAAATGGCACCGACTACTCGACACACCGTGAATATGAATGAAGAGGAATTCCATACTTTTCTAGCTTCAAATATAGCCGCAGTACAGGCTGCGCTACATACCAACAATAACCTTAGATCTAGCACTACAGGAAATCGTGTAGGATGAACCTACAAAGAATTCACTGCCTGCAAACCTTTGGAATTTGATGGAACCGAAGGACCGATCGGATTGAAACGGTGGACCGAGAAGGTCGAATCGGCGTTTGCCATAAGTAAGTGTACTGAAGAGGACAAAGTGAAGTACGGTACGCATACCTTCACAGGTTCTGCGTTAACATGGTGGAATACCTATCTAGAGCAAGTGGGACAAGATGATGCGTACCCACTACCGTGGTCAGCATTCAAGCACTTGATGAACGAGAAGTACCCTCCCAGAATCGAGGTCAATAAGCTCAAGACAGAACTTAGAGGGTTACGAACCCAAGGATTTGATATTACCACGTACGAAAGATGATTCACAGAATTGTGCCTATTGTGTCCGGGAGCGTTCGAAGATGAGGAAGAGAAGATCGACGCGTTTGTGAAAGGATTACCGGAAAGAATCCAAGAAGATATAATTTCACATGAGCCCGCCTCCATACAACAGGCATGTAGAATGGCTCACAAACTAGTGAACCAGATTGAGGAAAGAATTAAAGAACAGACGGCTGAAGAGGCCAATGTGAAGCAAGTCAAAAGAAAGTGGGGGGAAACGGTGATAAGAATCACCAATACAACAACAACAGCAATTACAATAATAATCGCAACAATTATCCCAACAATCGCACCATCAATCGCAACTACAACAAACAGCCCAATAACAACAACAACAACAACAACAGCAACTACAACAATCATCTTAACAACAATAACAACTGCAACAACAACAACAACAATCAGAAGCAGCTATGCCAAAAGTGTGAAAAGTATCACTCGGGGTTCTGCATCAAATTTTGCAACAAGTGTAAAAGAAATGGTCATAGCGCGGTGAAGTGTGAGGTCTACGGACCAGGGGTTAACAGAACGAAAGGAACAAATGGTGTCGGAACGAGTAATGGCGGAGCAAGTAGTGTCGGAGCAAGTTATGCCAATGTAGTTTGTTATAAATGTGGAAAACCGGGCAACATTATTAGAAATTACCCGAACCAGGAGAACACGAATTGACAAGGCCGCGGAAGAGTTTTCAATATTAATGCAGCAGAGGCACAGGAAGATCCGGAGCTTGTTACGGGTACGTTTCTTATTGACAATAAATCTGCTTACGTTTTATTTGATTCGGGTGCGGATAGAAGCTATATGAGTAGAGAATTTTGTGCTAAATTAAGTTGTCCATTGACGCCGTTGGATAGTAAATTTTTACTCGAATTAGCAAACGGTAAATTAATTTCAGCAGATAATATATGCCGGAATCGAGAAATTAAACTGGGTAGCGAAATATTTAAGATTGATTTGATACCAGTAGAGTTATGGAGTTTTGATGTAATAGTTGGCATGGACTGGCTGAAGAAGGTGAAAGCAGAGATCGTATGTTATAAAAATGCAATTCACATTGTACGAGAAGAAGGAGAACCCTTAATGGTGTACGGAGAAAAGGGCAACATGAAGCTACATCTTACTAGTAATTTGAAGGCATAAAAACTAATAAGAAAAGGTTGCTATGCTGTTCTAGCACATGTCGAGAAAGTACAAACTGAAGAAAAGAGCATCAATGAAGTTCCCGTCGCAAAAGAATTTCCCGATGTATTTCTGAAAGAATTACCGGGACTACCTCCACATCGATCTGTTGCATTTCAAATAGATCTTGTACCAGGAGCTGCACCAATAGCTCGTGCTCCTTATAGACTCGCACCCAGCGAGATGAAAGAACTGCAAAGCCAACTGCAAGAACTATTAGAATGTGGTTTCATTCGACCAAGCACATCACCATGGGGAGCTCCTGTTTTGTTTGTCAAGAAGAAGGATGGTACATTTAGGTTGTGTATTGACTACAGAGAGTTGAACAAACTTACCATCAAAAACCGTTATCCACTGCCGAGAATTGACGACTTATTTGATCAACTACAAGGCTCGTCAGTTTATTTGAAGATCGATTTACGTTCTGCATGTCATCAAATGCGAGTAAAGGAGGATGATATTCCAAAAACTGCTTTTAGGACGCGTTATGGTCATTACGAGTTTATGGTTATGCCGTTTGGATTGACTAACGCACCAGCTGTGTTCATGGACCTTATGGACCGAGTGTGTGCGCCATATCTTGACAAGTTTGTCATTGTTTTCATCGATGACATACTTATTTACTCAAAGAATGATCAAGAGCACGAAGAACATTTGAGAAAAGTGCTAGAAGTATTGAGGAAAGAAAAACTGTACGCTAAGTTTTCCAACTGTGCATTTTGGTTGGAAGAAGTTCAATTCCTCGGTCACATAGTGAACAAAGAAGGTATCTAGGTGGACCCGGCAAAGATCGAAACCATTGAAAAGTGGGAAACCCCAAAAACTCCGAAGCATATACGTCAATTTTTAGGATTGGCTGGTTACTACAGAAGATTCATCCAAGATTTCTCCAAAATAGCGAAATCCTTGACTGCATTAACGCATAAAGGGAAGAAATTTGAATGGAAGGATGAATAAGAGAAGGCGTTTCAATTATTGAAGAAAAAGCTAACTACAGCACCTATATTGTCATTGCCTGAAAGGAATGATGATTTTGTGATTTATTGTGACGCATCAAAGCAAGGTCTCGGTTGTGTATTAATGCAACGGACGAAGGTGATTGCTTATGCGTCTAGACAATTGAAGATTCACGAGCAAAATTATACGACGCATGATTTGGAATTAGGCGCGGTTGTTTGTGCATTAAAGACTTGGAGGCACTACTTATATGGGGTCAAAAGTATTATATATACCGACCACAAAAGTCTTCAACACATATTTAATCAGAAACAACTGAATATGAGGCAGCGTAGGTGGATTGAATTGTTGAATGATTACGACTTTGAGATTCGTTACCACCCGGGGAAGGCAAATGTGGTAGCCGACGCCTTGAGCAGAAAGGACAGAGAACCCATTCGAGTAAAATCTATGAATATAATGATTCACACTAACCTTACTACTCAAATAAAGGAGGCGCAACAAGGAGTTTTAAAAGAGGGAAATTTAAAGGATGAAATACCCAAAGGATCGGAGAAGCATCTTAATATTCGGGAAGACGGAACCCGGTATAGGGCTGAAAGAATTTGGGTACCAAAATTTGGAGATATGAGAGAAATGGTACTTAGAGAAGCTCATAAATCCAGATACTCAATACATCCTGGAACGGGGAAGATGTACAAGGATCTTAAGAAACATTTTTGGTGGCCAGGTATGAAAGCCGATATTGCTAAATATGTAGGAGAATTTTTGACGTGTTCTAAGGTCAAAGCTAAACATCAGAAACCATCAGGTCTACTACAGCAACCTGAAATCCCGGAATGGAAATGGGAAAACATTACCATGGATTTCATTACTAAATTGCCAAGGACTGCAAGTGGTTATGATACTATTTGGGTAATAGTTGATCGTCTCACCAAGTCAGCACACTTCCTGCCAATAAGAGAAGATGACAAGATAGAGAAGTTAGCATGACTGTATTTGAAGGAAGTCGTCTCCAGACATGGAATACCAATCTCTATTATCTCTGATAGGGATGGCAGATTTATTTCAAGATTCTGGCAGACATTACAGCAAGCATTGGGAACTCGTCTAGACATGAGTACTGCCTATCATCCACAAACTGATGGGCAGAGCGAAAGGACGATACAAACGCTATCAGACATGATACGAGCTTGTGTTATTGATTTCAGAAACAGTTGGGATCGACATCTACCGTTAGCAGAATTTTCCTACAACAACAGCTACCATTCAAGCATTGAGATGGCGTCGTTTGAAGCACTTTATGGTAAAAAGTGCAGGTCTCTAATTTGTTGGAGTGAAGTGGGGGATAGTCAGATTACGGGTCCGAGATAATACAAGAAACTACCGAGAAAATCATCCAAATTCAACAAAGATTGAAAACCGCCCATAGTCGACAAAAGAGCTACGCGGACAGTAAAAGAAAAGATATAGAGTTTGAAATTGGAGAAATGGTCATGCTTAAGATTTCACCTTGGAAAGGCGTTGTTCGATTTGGTAAACGGGGGAAACTAAATCCAAGGTACATTGGACCATTCAAGATTATAGATCGTGTCGGACCAGTAGCTTATCAACTGGAGCTACCTCAACAACTCGCGGCTGTACATAACACTTTCCACGTCTCAAATTTGAAGAAATGTTTTGCTAAAGAAGATCTCACTATTCCGTTGGACGAAATCCAAATCAATGAAAAACTTCAATTCATTGAAGAACCCGTCGAAATAATGGATCGTGAGGTTAAGAGACTTAAACAAAACAAGATACCGATTGTTAAGGTTCGATGGAATGCTCGTAGAGGACCCGAGTTCACCTGGGAGCATGAAGATCAGATGAAGAAGAAATACCCGCATTTATTTCCAGAAGATACGTCAACACCTCCAACTTCTTAAAATTTCGGGACGAAATTTATTTAACGGGTAGGTACTGTAGTGACCCGAACTTTTCCATGTTTATATATATATTAAATGAAATTGTTATTTACATGATTAAGTGTTTCCAACATGTTAAGCAATCAAACTTGTTAAGACTTGATTAATTGAAATATGTTTCATATAGACAATTGACCACCCAAGTTGACCGGTGATTCACGAACGTTAAAACTTTTAAAAACTATACGATGACATATATATGGTTATATATAGTTAACATTATTTTATTATAAGTATGTATCTCATTAGGTATTTTAACAATGAGTTATATACATAAAAATGAGACTATTAATTTAAGAAACTCGAAAACGATATATATAACGATTATCGTTATAACAACGTCTTACTAGGTACATATGAATCATATTAAGATATTGATACACTTGGTTAATTATGTTAAATGATAAGTAAATATATTATTAAGTGTATTAACAATGAAATACATATGTAAAAATAAGACTACTAACTTAATGATTTCGAAACGAGACATATATGTAACGATTATCATTGTAACGACATTTAACTGTATATATATCATACTAAGATATATTATATATTATAATATCATGATAATATAACAATTTAACATCTCATTTGTTATAATAAACAATGGGTTAACAACATTCAACAAGATCGTTAACCTAAAGGTTTCAAAACAACATTTACATGTAACGACTAACGATGACTTAACGACTCAGTTAAAATGTATATACATGTAGTGTTTTAATATGTATTCATACACTTTTGAAAGACTTCAAGAAACTTATCAAAATACTTCTACTTAACAAAAATGCTTACAATTACATCCTCGTTCAGTTTCATCAACAATTCTACTCGTATGCACCCGTATTCGTACTCGTACAATACACAGCTTTTAGATGTATGTACTATTGGTATATACACTCCAATGATCATCTCTTAGCAGCCCATGTGAGTCACCTAACACATGTGGGAACCATCATTTGGCAACTAGCATGAAATATCTCATAAAATTACAAAAATATGAGTATTCATTCATGACTTATTTACATGAAAACAAAATTACATATCCTTTATATCTAATCCATACACCAACGACCAAAAACACCTACAAACACTTTCATTCTTCAATTTTCTTCATCTAATTGATCTCTCTCAAGTTCTATCTTCAAGTTCTAAGTGTTCTTCATAAATTCCAAAAGTTCTAGTTTCATAAAATCAAGAATACTTCCAAGATTGCAAGTTTACTTCCAAGTTTTCTAAATCCATTCCAAGTAATCATCCAAGATCAAGAAACCTTTGTTAATTACAGTAGGTTATCTTTCTAATACAAGGTAATAATCATATTCAAACTTTAATTCAATTTCTATAACAATAACAATCTTATTTCTAGTGGAAATCTTACTTGAAATTGTTTTCGTGTCATGATTCTGCTTCAAGAACTTTCAAGCCATCCAAGGATCCTTTGAAGCTAGATCTATTTTTCTAATTTCCAGTAGGTTTATCCAAGGAACTTGAGATAGTAATGATGTTCATAACATCATTCGATTCATACATATAAAGCTATCTTATTCGAAGGTTTAAACTTGTAATCACTAGAACATAGTTTAGTTAATTCTAAACTTGTTCGCAAATAAAAGTGAATCCTTATAACTTGACTTTTAAAATCAACTAAACACATGTTCTATATCTATTTGATATGCTAACTTAATGATTTAAAACCTGGAAACATGAAAAACACCGTAAAACCGAATTTACGCCGTCGTAGTAACACCGCGGGCTGTTTTGGGTTAGTTAATTAAAAACTATGATAAACTTTGATTTAAAAGTTGTTATTCTGGGAAAATGATTTTTATTATGAACATGAAACTATATCCAAAAATTATGGTTAAACTCAAAGTAGAAGTATGTTTTCTAAAATGGTCATCTAGACGTCGTTCTTTCGACTGAAATGACTACCTTTACAAAAACAACTTGTAACTTATTTTTACGACTATAAACCTATACTTTTTCTGTTTATATTCATAAAATAGAGTTCAATATAAAACCATAGCAATTTGATTCACTCAAAACGGATTTAAAATGAAGAAGTTATGGGTAAAACAAGATTGGATAATTTTTCTCATTTTAGCTACGTGAAAATTGGTAACAAATCTATTCCAACCATAACTTAATTAACTTGTATTGTATATTATGTAATCTTGAGATACCATAGACACGTATACAATGTTTCGACCTATCATGTCGACACATCTATATACATTTCGGAATAACCATAGACACTCTATATGTAAATGTTGGAGTTAGCTATACAGGGTTGAGGTTGATTCCAAAATATATATATAGTTTGAGTTGTGATCAATACTGAGATACGTATACACTGGGTCGTGGATTGATTCAAGATAATATTTATCGATTTATTTCTGTACATCTAACTGTGGACAACTAGTTGTAGGTTACTAACGAGGACAGCTGACTTAATAAACTTAAAACATCAAAATATATTAAAAGTGTTATAAATATATTTTGAACATACTTTGATATATATGTATATATTGTTATAGGTTCGTGAATCAACGAGTGGCCAAGTCTTACTTCCCGATGAAGTAAAAATCTGTGAAAGTGAGTTATAGTCCCACTTTTAAAATCTAATATTTTTGGGATGAGAATACATGCAGGTTTTATAAATGATTTACAAAATAGACACAAGTACGTGAAACTACATTCTATGGTTGAATTATCGAAATCGAATATGCCCCTTTTTATTAAGTCTGGTAATCTAAGAATTTGGGAACACACACCCTAATTGACGTGAATCCTAAAGATAGATCTATTGGGTCTAACAAACCCCATCCAAAGTACCGGATGCTTTAGTACTTCGAAATTTATATCATATCGCAAGGGTGTCCCGGAATGATGGGGATATTCTTATATATGCATCTTGTTAATGTCGGTTACCAGGTGTTCACCATATGAATGATTTTTATCTCTATGTATGGAATGTGTATTGAAATATGAAATCTTGTGGTCTATTGTTACGATTTGATATATATAGGTTAAACCTATAACTCACCAACATTTTTGTTGACGTTTAAAGCATGTTTATTCTCAGGTGAATACTAAGAGCTTCCACTGTTGCATACTAAAATAAGGACAAGATTTGGAGTCCATGTTTGTATGATATTGTGTAAAAACTGCATTCAAGAAACTGATTTCGATGTAACATATTTGTATTGTAAACCATTATGTAATGGTCGTGTGTAAACATGATATTTTAGATTATCATTATTTGATAATCTACGTAAAGCTTTTAAACCTTTATTTATGAAATAAAGGTTATGGTTTGTTTTAAAAATGAATGCAGTCTTTGAAAAATGTCTCATATAGAGGTCAAAACCTCGCAACGAATCAATTAATATGGAACGTTTTTAATCAATAAGAACGGGACATTTCATCCTCCTTGCAATCCCTTACGAGGGTTGGAAGTAGCCGAGAGGCAGGCCCTAAAATCAGTATCTGAGGTACACTCAGTGGTCACCTGGCGGTTAGCTGGGAAGGCACTGAGTGGGACGGTGGTTCTCCCCAACTGTATTTCAGTTGGTATCAGAGCGGTGGTCTTAGCGAACCAGGTCTTGCATTAGTGTGTCTAACTGATAGTTGTTTAGATGCATTAGTGAGTCTGGACTTCGACCGTGTCTGCATGTCAAAAGTTTTGCTTATCATTTAGTGTCGAAAACTATTTACTTATCATCCTTAAAGTCTAGACACGTCTTACTGCCTCTATTGTATAGACTAAGTATAGACAAAAATTCATATCTTAGCATCTCTGTTACTTCATATCTTAGCGTATCTGCTACTTCATATCTTAGCATATCTGTTATTGTTACCTTTGCCTGACAGTTTCCGTAGATTCCTCCGTAACTTATGGGATTTTAGTATTATATATGCATATGTAAATTATGTATTGCAGGGTACTAATATACGTCCTATAATTTATTTCTTATCAAAAATCCTTAATCTGATCGTACGAGATGAATCCCCCAACCAGTTCGAGTCTCTCAGAATCCGTTAGTTATTCCGAGAAACTATTCCGATAGTCATCCCGACCGCTATCCCGATATGGAGTCCCACTCCAGCTCCGAAAGCAGCGTCACCAGAATGAATCAATCTATCAGCCATCCTCAATTCATCTGATGGGTTCGTAGTCTACTTAATCACTGAAGACAAGAAGAAGGCGATCCTTTCCACCAACTGAAATTCACCTCTTGACGCATTAAATCCATGATTATATCTGAAGAAAATATATATGTATATATATTTTTATAAAGATTGTAATTAAAAATTCTTTCGTACAAACTGTTAATGATGAAAATATTTTAACGGGTAGGTAATACCCGAGGAATATTTAGATTTCACATTAATAAGTTATACTGTACATTTTTCGAATCTGATTCACCGGTCATTCACTATCCTACTTACATCCACATATATACGAATCCGTTCATCATAAAATAACCATTTTCATCCAATTTCATATTTGGATTTTTACATATCAAAATCCAACAAGTGGCATAATGAAGAAAATATTTGACAAAATAAAATTTGTTTGAAATAAACGAATTAACTATGAGAAATTCTATTAAGAATCCACGCTAACAAAAATCCTAGCTAACTGTTCCTAGCTAACTGATTACATTTTATTTATTGCAGTTTAATTATCGCAATTTATATTCTGGCAATTTTATATATCGTCATTTAATTTATGTTATTTATTTTACGCACTTTAAATATCGGGACACGTATACAAGGTTTTGACATATCATATCGACGCATCTATATATATATTATTTGGAATAACCATAGACACTCTATATGCAGTAATGCTGGAGTTAGCTATACAGGGTTGTGGTTGATTCTATAATAATATATATAGTTTGAGTTGTGATCGAGTCTGAGACATGTACACGGGTCACGATACATATTAATTAATTCGAATATTATATATTAAACTATATATGAATTATTGGACTGGCAACTGTGGACTATCGACTATGGACTAATAACATTGGACAATTAAAATGAATTAAAATATTGATTATAATATATGAAACTAAACAATTCTTCAAGTTTGCCACTTGATTTCATCTTAAACCTCATTTGTATCTTAACGATTACAATCTGCGTTCAAATCTTTCATGATTCTTGAAAACACCTCAATCGAGAGGATGAACCAACTGCATCTCATCTACAGAAGAAAAGATTTATGCATATAGTTATGCACCTGAAAAAACTCTCGGAAACTGAGTAAACGTTTAACACGCATCTGTGCTAGCTCCTTCGGCATTGCTATTACCAAAAATAACCATGCAATTCCTTTTCAAAATAGCCAATTATGTCATAGCTTTAGAAAACCAATTTCAATTTTTCAATTAAATAAACCTTATTATAACTTTGATATATAAGTTTTCCTTTCATCATCGTTACCGGGGAACTGTTTATATTCCACCACATTAGAAATAAACTTGCCAGCAACTCCATTGATCTTTGATTTTCCAAAAAATCATTATAATCATTGAAACTCTATCATATACTCATTCACATCTTACACCGAGAATTGCCATTCTAATTATCGAGAATTTGCGATCTGTATTTTAAAATCTCGCAGCATGTCTGCATCAACAGTTATATGTATCCATATAACATTTATCTCTTAGAATCATGATCTTTTATTCTGAAATTCTGAAAAGCACCCAGTCTACGATTTAATACTCTAAATTTTGAGGAAGCTGAATGAAGCAGCAGAAACCGTAGACAACCGTAAGCTACCTTAAGCATCAAAAGTTTGATGATAAAGAATGGAGTATTGGAAACACTCAATAGAAATTTTTTTTTACCGAAAAGCGGATTATGCGAAACCAAGAAGGAAGCCATGGACAAATCACAAAGAATAAGTTTGACTTCAAAGAATCCAAATGATTCAGTACCTGCTGAAGTCATTAACAAATACCTTGCACCTGACTCTAAACCCCTGCGGACAATATTCTTCATCATCATCTGATATTATAAATTCTAAGATACCATCGTATCTTTCATAATAAATATCCTCCATATTTCTGAAGATGTTTTCATAACTATCTTATCTGAAATCATTAATCTCTTCGTGCTATCAGTGTTACATCATATAGAAACTGTTAGTTTCTATATTCTGTAAACTTTCGAGCTTAAAATATGAATGTTATTGAAGTAATGTTGGGAACTGGTGCATGAGTTAGTATAATATAATGACACTTGATCAACGTGATTATATTACAGTAAGTCATGCTGAGTTTCTAATGGTATGTGATGATTCACAGATCATAACGTCATCATGTGCCATGTTACATAACTCTTTCATTATGCTTAACTTCTGAACATACCAAGAAAGTATATTCTTGATAGTTCTATTCTCAGTGATTCTGGTAATTTGACAAATCAAATCTTGCTATTACGTTCTTTCTCGTTTAGAACATTAAGTTCATTCGAAATTCCATACTTACGAATTCTGTATCGTTACTTGCTTTACTAGAAGTTGGGAGGATAATAAAAAGGCAAAGAGCTCCAAAATATAAGAGAAAATATAAAGCCCAATAACAACACGGAGATTACAAACCGTGTATGTCAATGTTTATCGCAACATAAAGACACGGGAGAATTAAAAACACTATAACCCCAAGGGTGAAGTAGAAGAAAACAGACTCCTCTGGTGGAAGTTGGAAAAGGAGAATGATTGTTGCAATAGTAAGGATAAAGACAAGGATCAGTATTGGACTAAGCATTTTCACAATCTTTTGGATGTATGAACTAATAAAGAAAGTATAGGAATGGTGAAAATTATGGAACGGGAAGAGTTTAATTTATAACAGAAATATCAGACGGAGAAATCGAGGCAGATCACCGTATTTAATTATAGAGATCCTAATTTCCTTATTCGCCGAAGAATCAAATCTTTTAGATTTCGAAGATTTTCTTTAAATCCCTTGAATTCCGGGATTCAATCGTGACTACGTCAAAAGTTATGGAAAATATCCATTTCTTCATCTCGATCTTTGGTGATAGCATCATTCATACGCTTCAATTAATTGAATCATTTTATTCATATTACTCAATGATGATAAAACTTTATTTATCGACTCATATTCGTCATGAAAATATTTTTATTGTTAGTCATGACCACCTCACTCAAATTTCGGGACGAAATTTCTTTAACGGGTAGGTACTGTGATGACTCGGGAATTTCCGACCAAATTTAAACTTAATCTTTATATGATTTTGATTCGATAAGCAATGTATGTAATGTTGAGTTTAGAAAATTTTGAAAACAATGTTCATATATTCATTTGACCATGACTATTCCCGACGATTCACGAACCATTGCTTGTAAATATATGTGCATGTATATATATATGTAATAACTTGTATTAAATTAATAAACCATTATTATATATATATATATATAAATATATGAATGTTACTTGTACATATATATTGTTATATTAAATTTAATTACTTAACATATATAATTAATATATTCTTTTGTGTAATAAAACTTGCTATTTAAAACTCTTTATATATAGAAAGAGAATATATTAAAGATAATTGATTTCGAGCTTAATTAATAAACATCAGTAATACTCGGTTGTTGTTTTGTTAGTTTTAATATAGATATGGTACTTGTTTATGATAGATTAAAATAAAAGTTGAATTGTAAATCGATAAAGGAGATTTTAGATTTGTTAAATGTATTGTTACCTTTTTAAGTTTAAATATTAGTACTCCGTACATATAAATCGGAACAGAAAATAAACAATTTTCGAACCTTTTTATCAGATTTCAAACAGGTAATGAGTGAAATAATTAAATATTTTTAATCTAAAAGTTTGGGATTTTTAGGAACACTTTTATATGTTAACTGTTTAGCAATGGACACAATATAATACACCGTGAATTAGATATTATTATTAAAGAAACCATTATTTTTTTTATCATTAATAATATTATTATCATTTTTTATGATTTTTGTATCATTATTACTTATTATTATTATGGATATAATGATTATTATTATTATTATTATTATTATTATTATTATTATTATTATTATTATTATTATTATTATTATTATTATTATTATTATTATTAATATATTTATTAATTATTAATATTAATCTAATTAAAAAAAAGTCAAGAACTAGTACATTCCGTTACCCATTTCATTCCAACTTTTTCAAATTTTGTTTTCTGTCTGTAATCTGTTAGATGTCCATTTCACAACTCAATTAGGATCAATGCAATCACTCTATAAAAGAATTATTCTGCAATTCATTAAGTAAAACATAAAAATCACAAAATAAGCTCGACACTCTGTACATTCATTTTTTTCACCATATTTTAATTTCGAATGAATTTCCAAAATGTAATAATGCAGTCTTGTTAGAAATCATCTATCTAAACTATCTGTAAGTTTTCAATCTTCAATTCTTTCTATCAATTTCTAATTTGAGAGTAAAATTTTTGGTTTTCAAAGTCAACTAAGTGTTCTTGAATCAAATTCGAGTTTGTTTTGATATCTCCAGTTAATTTGATGATCCATAAAGTTTATAGGAATGATTTGCAACACAATTCATGTTGTAATCATAACCTATAACACTCTTAATCTAAAAATTAATTTTTGAGTTCTTGAGTTCTTCACAGTGATATACACTAACGAGAATTCGAATCAAATTTCAAAAACTAGAAATGTAGAGTTGTTAGGAATCATTTACTTAAACTTCTTGTAAAATCTCAAGTTCCAATTCTTAATAACGAAATCGAATTTGCGAGTCAAAGTTATTTTGTCAAAAGTCAAAGAAAGTGTTCATCACGAAATTCGTAATCGTGTTGAAGTTTCCAGTTAAATTGATGATTTAGATAGATTTTAGGAATGATTTAAAACATGTTTCATGTTGTAAAGATTGTCCAAAATGAACTCAAAATTGAAAACAAAAATTTTTTTTTTCTTGGCTACTAGCAAGCAGTAGGATTTTTTTTTGTTTTTTTTCTCAATTTTTTATATCATGAACACATTTTTTTTGTTTCATGTTGTTTACAAGTCATAAATGAAAACCCGTTCGATTGTTGTTGAGTTTTTGCCCCCGTTTGATTTTAAACTTGGTGAAGAAGATGATGAACATGGCTAAATGAAATACTAGATATATAGTTTGGGTTGCCTTATAAATCAGATAAACAAGACAGAGGGAATGGTTAAGTGTGTTTGCGGGTGAGCGGGAGGTCTCTAGTTCAAACCCGGTTCAGAGCATTTTTTTTTTAGAAAGGCTTTGGAAGGTAGATTTCATTACCAAAATTATTATTATTATTATTATTGTGATTATTATTATTATGGTTATTTTTATAACACTTATTATTACTAATACAAGTATTATTATAAAGACTATAATTTATTATTATAATTATGATTATGATTATTATTATGAGAATGATACAAATTATTATTATTTTCATTAATATTAGTACTTGTAACATTTTATAATTGTTAGTGTTATTATTATCATCATCCACATAGGTATTATTATTAGTATTATCATCATTATTATTAATATTACAAAGTATCATTAATAGACTTATCATTTAAACATTAATATTAGTGATATTGTATAATTACTGAAAATTTCTATTAAAACTATTAAAAATTACCATTATTATTATTAGTATTATGTTTTTTTTACTAAAACTATCATTATTATTGATATCAGTATTATCTATGTCATTATTATTAAAATAATTACGATTATGAAAAATAAAAGTTTTAAAGACGTTATTAAAATTATAAACATAAAAATAAAGATGTTATATATAAATATATATTTAATACACATAACTTAACTATACTAATATATCTATATATATAATGAAAATATATATAATGAACCTATTAGTCTACTATATATATATATATTACATCACTAATAATAATATAAATAAATATATTTGTTCGATTACAAGTATATATCTTAATAGATATATGAATGATATAGGTTGGTGAATCCGAGGCCAACCCTACATTGTTCAATGTCGTCATATATATTTTTACTACAAAATACATTATTGTGAGTTTCATTTGCTCCCTTTTACTCTTTATATTTTTGGGTTGAGAATACATGCGCAATTTTTATAAATGTTTTTACGAAATAGACACAAGTAATCAAAACTACATTATATGGTTGAATGATCGAAATCGAATATGCCCCTTTTTATTAAGTCTGGTAATCTAAGAATTAGGGAACAGACACCCTAATTGACGCGAACTCTAAAGATAGATCTATCGGGCCCAACAAGCCCCATCCAAAGTACCGGATGCTTTAGTACTTCGAAATTTATATCATGTCCGAAGGAGGATCCTGGAATGATGGGGATATTCTTATATGTATATTGTGAATGTCGATTACCAGGTGTTCAATCTATATGAATGATATTTTTGTCTCTATGCATGGGACGTATGATTATGAGAAATGGAAGTATGAAATCTTGTGGTCTATTAAAATTATGAAATGATTATTTATGTTAAACTAATGAACTCACCAACCTTTTGGTTGACACTTTAAAGCATGTTTATTCTCAGGTACGAAAGAAATCTTCCGCTGTGCATTTGCTCATCTTAGAGATATTACTTGGAGTCATTCATGACATATTTCAAAAGACGTTGCATTCGAGTCGTTGAGTTTATCAAGATTATTATTAAGTCTATTATAGTAAGATATATTATGAAATGGTATTCATGTTGTCAACTTTCGATGTAATGAAAGATTGTCTTTTCAAAAACGAATGCAATGTTTGTAAAATGTATCATATAGAGGTCAAATACCTCGCGATGTAATCAACTGTTGTGAATCGTTTATAATCGATATGGACTTCGTCCGGATGGAATAGGACGGGTCGTTTCACAATGCCTCCTCGCCGTGTACCACGCCATGAAACACCCGAACAAGCTCAACAACGAATGATAGCCACCGCCATGGATGCGGCCATGGCCAGACACTCATCCAACAACAACAACAATAATAACAACGACAAGAACAACAACAACAATAACAACAATGGAGCCGGTAACTCAAACGAGGAATGCTCCTAAAAAGCTTTCATGGGGTGCAAACCTCACAACTTCAATGGAACCGGGGGACCGGTTGTGCTCACCCGATGGTTTGAGCAAACGGAAGCCGTCTTTAGCATACGCGGTTGTCGGGACCAAGACAAGGTCAAGTACTCCACTCACACTTTCGTCGGTGTCGCTCTCACTTGGTGGAACACCTATGTACAATCGGTGGGTAACGATGAAGCCCACGCCCTCTCTTGGGCCGATTTAAGGGAAAAGATGATCATCGAATATTTCCCTCGTGAAGAAACCCGAAAGCTCGAACAAGAGCTAAGAAATTTAAAAGCGGTCGGAAACGATCTCAAGGCTTATAATCTATGATTTTCTAAATTAGCCTTGATGTACCCAAACCTTGTGAACCTCAAGTCTTCAAGGGTTGAACTTTACATGGATGGTCTTCCAAAGAGCATCAAACACGGAGTAATGTCATCCAAACCCACTAATAATCAAGAATCTTTGAACATGGCCCGCAAATTGATAGAAACGTTGGACGAAATTGTAGTGCCGGCACCTAAAGCCGAGGATAAGTCGGGTATCAACAAAAGAAAATGGGAAGCCCCCAATCAAGAAACAACAACTTTGCCAAGAAGCCTTTCACGTCCGACGGCAAGAAGGGTTATGCCGGAAACCTACCTCTTTGCAACAAATGTAACAAGCATCACTTTGGTGATTGTGGCAAGCTAATTTTCCATCAGTGCTAAGGAATTGGTCATAAGGCCAACGAATGTAAAAGTGCCGCCCCCGTTGCTCGAAAGGGGCCCAATGCACCAAAGACGGTCACTTGTTACGAATGTGGACAAACGGGTCATTATAGAAATGCCTGCCCAAATAAAAAAGATAACCCCAATACGTGTGGCCGAGCCTTCAACATTAACACTGAGGAAACCTGAGATGACAATGAACTAGTCACGGGTACGTTTCTTCTCAACAATTCTTATGTTTCTTGCTTATTCGATTCGGGTGCCGATAAATGCTTTGTATCCAAGACTTTGGCTCATACTCTTTGCACTTCACCACTCCCCTTAGATACCACTTATACCATTGAAGTGACCAACAGAAAACTATTGAGTGCCAACAAGTATTATCGGGGGTGTACGTTAAACTTATTGGGTAAGGAATTTGAAATTGACTTGATACCTATGGAACTAGGGAGCTTCGATGTAATAATTGGTATGAATTGGTTAGCAAAAACAAAATCTCACATCCTTTGTGATCCTAACGCAATCCGAATTCCTATAGAGAATGGTGAACCTTTGATTGTTTATGGCGATAAGAGTTGCACCGGACTCAACCTCGTCTCGTGCCTTAAAATTAGAAAAGTACTTTGTAAGGGTTTTTTTGCGATCCTTGCCCACGTTAAGAAAGTCGAGTCTGATGAGAAGCATATCGATGATGTACCAATTGTTAGTGACTTTTTCGATGTATTTCCTGACGAATTGCCGGGTCTTCCACCTCATCGACCGGTAGAATTCTAAATCGATCTTATTCTGGGAGCCGCACCCATAGCACGTGCACCGTATTAGACTTGCTCCCTCTGAAATGCAAGAATTGCAAAGTCAAATTCAAGAACTACTTGACCGTGGTTTTATCCAACCTAGCCATTCACCATGGGGCGCTCAGATTTTGTTTGTTAAAAAGATAGACGGATCCCTACAAATGTGCATTAATTATCGTGAACTAAATAAATTGATGGTTAAGAACCGATATCCTCTTCCTCGCATCGATGACCTCTTTGATCAACTACAAGGATCTCGTGTATATTCGAAAATCGATCTCCGCTCGGGTTATCATCAATTTAGGGTTAAGGGGGAAGATGTCTCCAAAACCGCTTTCTGGACTCGTTATGGTAGTTATGAATTTCTTGTAATACCATTTGGTCTCACTAATGCACCAGCGGTGTTCATGGACCTTATGAACCGCGTGTGCAAACCGTATCTCGATAAATTTGTTATTGTGTTCATCGATGACATCTTGGTCTATTCTAAAAGCGAAGAAGAACACGAACAACACCTCTGACTCGTACTCGAACTCCTTAGACAAGAACGACTCTACGCCAAATTCTCCAAGTGTGAATTTTGGTTGAAGGAAGTTCAATTTCTTGGTCATGTTGTAAGCGATCAAGGTATTAAGGTCGATCCCTCAAAAATCGAAGCCATTAGAAAATGGGAGACTCCTACTACTCCTACTCACATACGTCAATTCTTGGGTCTCGCCGGATACTATCGTAGATTCATCGAAAACTTCTCTTTGGTTGCACGTCCTCTAACCGCGTTAACTCACAAGGGAAAGAAATTCATTTGGGCGACCGAGCAAGAATCCGCGTTTCAAGTCTTGAAGACAAAGCTAACCACCCCTCCTATCTTGTCTCTTCCCGAAGGCAATGATGAATTTGTTGTATATTGCGATGCCTCAAAACATGGTTTTGGATGTGTATTGATGCAATGAAAGAAAGTCATTGCTTATGCCTCTCGACAACTAAAAATTCATGAACGGAACTACACGACACATGATCTCGAACTCGGAGCCGTTGTCTTTGCACTTAAAATGTGGAGACACTATCTTTATGGAACCAAGAGTACTATCTTCACCGATCACAAAATCCTCCAACACATCTTTGACCAAAATCAACTAAACATGAGACAACGCCGGTGGATTGAAACTTTAAACGATTATGATTGTGAGCTTCGTTACCATCCCGGAAAGGCAAATGTAGTAGCCGATGCCTTAAGTCGAAAGGAAAGAGCGGTGCCACTTCGAGTCCGAGCTTTAAACATCACCATTCACACCAACCTCAATAGTCAAATTTGTGTAGCCCAAGACGAGGCTCTCAAGGATGAAAACATCTCTCTCGAACACTTTAACGTCCTCACCTCTCGATTCGAAGTTAAAGAAACCGAATCCCGATATTTCACCGAAAGAATTTAGGTACCTAGTTATGGGGACCTACGAAGCCTTATTTTAGACGAGGCCCATAAGTCAAGATACTCGATTCACCCAGTGCCGATAAGATGCACCACGACCTCAAGGAACAATATTAGTGGCCGAACATTAAAAGGGACGTCGCTACTTACGTTGGAAAATGCCTAACTTGCTCCAAAATCATAGCCGAACATCAAAGACCGTCCGGACTACTTCAACAACCCGAAATCCCACAATGGAAGTGGAAAAGGATAACGATGGATTTTATCACCAAACTACCAGAGATGGTTGGCGGTTATGATACTATTTGGGTTATTGTTGACCGTCTCACCAAATCCGCGCACTTCCTGGCCATGAAAGAAACTGACAACATGGAGAAACTTGCACAACTTTACATTAAAGAAATCGTAGCCCGTCACGGTGTACCCTTATCGATTATTTCAGACCGAGATGGTCGTTTTGTTTCTAGATTTTGGCGTACTTTACAAGAAGCGTTGGGAACGCATTTAGACATGAGCACCGCATATCATCCACAAACCGACGGATAAAGCGAACGCACAATTCAAACCTTGGAAGACATGCTACGAGCTTGCATTATCGATTTCGGAAAAGCTTGGGACAAGCACTTGCCTCTCGCCGAATTCTCCTACAACAATAGTTATCACGCCAGTATTAACGCCGCACCATTCGAAGCATTATATGGCCTAAAATGTAGTTCACCTCTTTGTTGGGCAGAAGTAGGCGACACACAAATCTCCGGACCCGAACTCATTCATGAAACAACCGAGAAGATCGTTCAAATCCGAGATAGGCTTAGGACGGCCCGAAGTCGTCAAAAGAGCTATACCGGCAAATGACGCAACGACCTTGAATTTCAAGTCAGTGATCACGTAATGTTAAAATTCGCACTTTGAAAAGGTGTAATCCGTTTCGGGAAACGCGGGAAGCTAAATCCGCGGTATATTGGTCCTTTCAAAATCTTGGAGCGTGTTGGGACCGTTGCTTATCGTTTAGATCTTCCACCTCAACTGAGCTCCATTCATCCTACTTTCCATGTATCAAACTTGAAGAGTGTTTTGCCAAACCCGAACTCGTCATCCCTCTCGAAGAACTTACTATTGATGAAAAACTTCATTTTGTGGAGGAACTAGTTGAAATTGTGGACACCTCCGTCAAGACGCTAAAACAAAGTAGAATCCCCATCGTTAAGGTCCGTAGGAATGCCAAAAGGGGACCTTGGGAAAGACAAGATCAAATGCAAAAGAAATACCCTCATTTATTCGCGGAGTCAGAAACGCAAGATCTCGAGGAAGAAACAACGACTACTACGCCAACTTAAATTTCGGGACGAAATTTCTTTTTAGGAGTAGGTAATGTAACATCACGCCTTTTTCTGTTTACTTTCCGTTTAACTATTTTATAGTGCGTTAAATATTTACAACATCTCCCGTTGATAAGCGTTTTAAATTATCTCGTTTAGGTAATTCACACCCCCGATTCAAACTTGAGGGACCAATGTTGCCAAATGATCAAAGTTTTGACTAGGTCAAAGTGGTCAACACCCACCTCCTCCATTCATTATCTTTTCCATTTTCCATTTTTCTAAATACTTTCAACATATTCGCTCTAACACCAATTCAAAGATTCATCATCTATTTTCAATCTAACAATCAAACATCAAAACATATTACATATTTGGAATTCTTGCATCTTCCTCTTCGAATCCATACCGATTACTTCTC
This sequence comes from Rutidosis leptorrhynchoides, assembly GCF_046630445.1. Lineage (NCBI taxonomy): Eukaryota > Viridiplantae > Streptophyta > Magnoliopsida > Asterales > Asteraceae > Rutidosis > Rutidosis leptorrhynchoides. The sequence continues at coordinate 197,188,220 of NC_092339.1, forward strand.
ATTTGGGTAACTTTCTAAAATTACTAGATTTTGTGTTCTTTATGATTTTTACTTATAAATGTGTTAATTAGTGTCTATGGCTCAAGTCTAACATGAATATGTGATTTATATGTTCGATCTCGTTATTTTAAGCAACTAACATGAACTTGAATTTTGGTGTGTTTGATTTGGTAATTTTGGTTGCTTGAATGTTGTTAAATGTTATAAGTGCATGTTTTAATTGTGTTACTAGTATCACTAGCCTCAATTTGATATGTAGGTTGCTTTAGAAAACTTCATAAACTTGATTATTGATTTTGGTGATGTTGGTTATGGTTTGATAGACCTAAATGTGAACATTTGATGTATTGAATGCCATGAATTGTTGTTGGTAAGTGGTTAGTTGAATTGTATGCTTGATTACCTATGAAATGGCGTATCATATGTGTGTATTTAATTCCCGAATCATAAATGTGCATTTATGAATTTGGAAGTATTTATGATGAACATTAAATGAGCATTCAACTTGAATTTTGATTTTTGTAAATGATGTTTTTAATTAATGAAAGGTGTTTAGTTGCATTCCTCGTTAAATTACCTTTCCAACAATGTACGGTACACGTTTTAAGTTTTACGATTTGCGAATTGTGCTTAATTGAAGTTGGTTGAGACATGAATAATTGAAACTGGCCAGGCTCCAGTTCACGTTGATTGCCACGGCGCGGCAATCCTTGGTCACGACGCGACATAAGCCGCATTCAGGAACTGACCTACATGGTCAAATTTTGAAAAATGTTAGCTATGCTACTGAAATGTCCCGTTCATATTGATTATAAACGTTCCATATTAATTGATTTCGTTGCGAGGTTTTGACCTCTATATGAGACGTTTTTCAAAGACTGCATTCGTTTTTAAAAACAAACCATAACCTTTATTTTATCGACAATGTTAAAAGGACATCACCTAGATTATCCAGAAATGATAATTTAAAAAATATCACACTTACACACTACCAATACATATTGGTTTACAATATTAATATGTTACAACAAAGTAAATCTCGAATGTAGTTTTAAACAATATTATACAAGCATGCTGACACCAAATCTTGTGCTTATTTTAGCATGCAACAGCGGAAGCTCTTAATAATCACCTAAGAATAAACATGCTTTAAACGTCAACAAAAATGTTAGTGAGTTATAGGTTTAACCAATATATTTATCAAATCGTAATAATAGACCACAAGATTTCATATTTCAATATACATCCCATACATAGAGATAAAAATCATTCATATGGTGAAGACCTGGTAACCAACATTAACAAGATGCATATAAGAATATCCCCATCATTCCGGGACATCCATCTGACATGATATAAAAACTCGAACTACTAAAGTATACGCTACAACGGATGGGGTTTGTTGGGCCCAATAGATCTATCTTTAGGATTCGCGTCAATTAGTAGACTGGTTTACTAATTCTTAGGTTACCAAGTAAAAAGGGGCATATTCGGCTTCGATCGTTCAGCCATAGAAAGTAGTTTCATGTACTTGTGTCTATTTTGTAAAACATTTATAAAACTGCATGTATTCTTATCCCAAAAGTATTAGATTTTAAAAGTGGGACTATAACTCACTTTCACAGATTTTTACTTCGTCGGGAAGAAAACTTGGCCACTGGTCGATTCACAAACCTATAACAAATATGTACATATATATCAAAGTATGTTTAAAATAAAATTACAACATTTTTAATACGTTTTAATGTTTTAAGTTTATTAAGTCAGATGTCCTCGTTAGTAACCTACAACTAGTTGTCCACAGTTAGATGTACAGAAATAAATTGATATATATTATCTTGAATCAATCCACAACCCAGTGTATACACGTCTCAGGCTAGATCACAACTCAAAGTATATATATTTTTGGAATCAACCTCAACCCTGTATAGCTAACTCCAACATTACTGCATATAGTGTCTATGGTTGTTCCAAATAATATATATACATGGGTCGATATGATATGTCAAAACATTTGCATACGTGTCTATGGTATCCCAAGATTACATAATATATTAGAATACATGTATAATACAATATGAGTTAGCTAGGATATGATTAATATAGATTTGTTACCAATTTTCACGTAGTTACAACAAGCAAAAATATCCAATCTTGTTTTACCCACAACTTCTTCGTTTTAAATCCGTTTTGAGTGATTTAAGTTGCTATGGTTTCATATTGAACTTAAGTTTATGAATCTAAACAGAAAAAGTATAAGTTTAAAGTCATAAATACAGGTTACAAGTCATTTTTTTAAAGGTAGTCATTTCAGTCGAAAGAACGACGTCTAGATGACCATTTTGGAAAACATACTTCCACTTTGAGTTTAACCATGATTTTTGGATATAGTTTAATGTTCATAAGAAAAATCATTCTCCCAGAAGAACAACTTTTAAATCAAAGTTTATCATAGTTTTTAATTACCTAACCCAAAACAGCCTGCGGTGTTACTACGACGGCGTATATCTGGTTTTACGGTGTTTTTCGTGTTTTCAGGTTTTAAATCATTAAGTTAGAATATCATATAGATAAAGAACATATTTTTAGTTGATTTTAAAAGTCAAGTTAGAAGGATTAACTTTTGTTTGCAAACAAGTTTAGAATTAACTAAACTATGTTCTAGTAATTACAAGTAAAAACCTTCGAATAAGGTAGTTTTATATATATGAATAGAATGATGTTATGAACATCATTACTATCTCAGGTTTTGAGGATAAACCTAATGGAAATGAAAAAAATAGATCTAGCTTCAAAGGATCCTTGGATGGCTTGAAAGTTCTTGAAGCAAAATCATGACACGAAAACAAGTTCAAGTAAGATTTCCACTCGAAATAAGATTGTTAAAGTTATATAAATTGAATCAAAGTTTGAATATGAGTATTACCTTATATTAGAAAGATAACCTACTTTAAATAACAAAGGTTTCTTGATCTTAGATGATTGCTTGGAATGGATTAGGAAACTTGGAAGTAAACTTGTAAACTTGGAAGTGTTCTTGATGTGTTCTTGAGTAATTGTTTTTATGATGATTATAGATAATAACCAAAGCTTGTATTTGATGATTTTTGCTGGAAAAATAGTAACTTAGACATTCATGGAAGAGTGTGTGTGTTTTGAGAGAGAATTAGGAAGAAAATTGGAAGTGAAATGGAGTGGGTGGTGAGTGGTGAAGGTGAGTGGGGTTAAAAGGAGTTCTTGTTTTTGTTTCCTTGCTCATAAGTCATGCTAGTTGTCTAATTGTTGGTTTACACATGTTTGTTGACTATCTAGGGCTGCTAAGAGCTAAATTATTATGTATATATACCAATAGTATATACGTCTAGGAGCTGGGTATTGTACGAGTACGGTTGTATACGAGTAGAATTGTTGATGAAAGTGAATGAGAATGCAATTGTAAGCATTTTTGTTAAGTAGAAGTACTTTGATATATGTCTTGAAGTCTTTCAAAAGTGTACTAATACATCTAAATACACTACATGTATATACATTTTAACTGAGTCGTTAAGTCATCGTTAGTCGTTACATGTAAGTGTTGTTTTGAAACCTTTAAGTTAACGATCTCATTTAATGTTGTTAACCCATTATTTATTATATCTAATGAGATGTTAAATTATTACATTATCATGATATTATGATGTATGAATATATCTTAATATTATATATATATATATACATTAAAATGTCGTTACAATGATAATCATTACATATATGCCTCGTTTCAAAATTCTTAAGTTAGTATTCTTTTTTACATATGTAGTTCATTGTTAACATACTTAATGATATGTTTAATTATCATTTTATCATGTTAAACATAGTATATCAATATCTTAATATGATTCATATGTATTTAGTAAGACGTTGTTATAACGATAATCGTTATATATATCGTTTCGAGTTTCTTAACTCAATAAACTCATTTTTATGTATATCACTCATTGTTAATATACTTAGTGAGATACTTACTTATCAAAATCTCATGTTAACTATATATATATATATATACATATATATATCATCATGTAGTTTTTACAAATTTTTAACGTTCGTGAATCGCCGGTCAACTTGGGTGGTCAATTGTCTACATGAAACTCATTTCAATTAATCAAGTCTTAACAAGTTTGATTGCTTAACATGTTGAAAACACTTAATCATGTAAATATTAATTTCATTTAATATATATAAACATAGAAAATTTCGGGTCACTACAGCTACGCAACTTCGATTCACATGTAACTTGTTCTAACATGCTTATATATGATTAAAACCCTCAGAAAAATAGTTCAGGACCCGATCCGAATGTGTTGACTTTTTCGTTGACTTTGACTTGACCAAAGTTGACTTTGTCCAAACTTAACCAAATACTTATGCAACCATTCTAACATGTTTTTATACTTGTACCTTGCATGAAACTTGACAATTTGATTCACATGCTATAATAATCGAGTCGAAACGAGCCATAGGCCTAATTGAACACTTTAACCAATTGTGTTTACCGTTATTGATACGACCTACTTGTTTAGGTCAAGACTAGCATTCGTCCTTGCACACGTTTACTTTTGAAGTACTTTTATACGCTTGCACTCAAGGTGAGATCATAGTCCCACTTTTGAACTTACATTTGGGATGAGAAAACATAAACGTTTCTTTTTACTAAGTGAACACAAGTACAGGAAAACAAACATTCTACAAATGAGTTTGAACAAAAATCCTCAATTCGATTATCATTAGTTACACTTGCCGGGTGTAAGCGAGAACTTATGTTATATGGCCATATGGGTTTGACAAAACCTCATTCGGACGGTTCGCTATCGTTATTCGGATGAAATATATTTTCGAGAAACATTGTATGTTCTAACACTATTGTGATGGGGTTCTATGGATGGAAAGTTAAGCCTTGATAATTGGGTGCTCGTGATAACAATTTTAGAATGGTTTACTATTATTTCAATGATATAAATCCTGTGGTTCATTTGTACTTACTTACTTAAACCTATGATTTCACCAACGTTTTTGTTGACAGATTTCTATGTTTTTCTCAGGTCCTTGAATATTTTGTAATACATGTTTCCGCTCATTACTTTTGATATTTGCTTGGATGTCGAGTATACATGCATACGTGGAACGTCTTTTGACTTAACTTAATTTGTGTCGCATAGGTTTCAATTGTAATTATAACGTTGTAATATGTTTGGTCATCGAACCTACTTTGTAAACCTTAAAACATCTTTATAATTGAAATGAATGCGACATATTTTGGTCGAACGTTGTTTTAAAGACTTATGACCACGTGTCGGGACCTAAGTAGACGGCGCTGTCAATGACGATTTTGTTGGGTCGCTACATATAAATATATAAACCTCGAAGTACTAAACACCACGCCCACTAGCTCTTCCGTCTAGTGAACCTTCTGGATGGGGGTGTTAAACCCGGTAGCTACCTTAGGATTCGCGTGAATTAGGGCCATACCCGATTCTAATTCTTAGGTTACCAAGCAATAATAATCATGGAAAATATTCATAACAATTAGTGGAAATTATCACGTCCAACTAATTCAATCATAATCCACAGAACTTCTGTCTGTATAATAATTCATTCGAGGAATGTTTTGCTTATGTCTATCTCGTCAAACATTTATAAAAGCATTTCATGCATTCGCAGTTCAAAAATATATTTCAAAAGCATTTAATAAAGCAGTTGTAAAAATAGCGCATGTATTCTCAGTCCCAAAAATATAAAGAGTAAAAGGGAGCAAATGAACTCACAATACGATATTTTGTAGTAAAAATATCCATACGACGGAACTGAACAATGCAGGGTTGGCCTCAGATTCACGAACCTTTAAAGAAAAGCTCCAAAAATATAAACTGTCCCAGCCCTGGCTCGAACTCGCAACCTCCCACTTAATAGACAACATGCCCAATCATCTCTTATGTTCTGTTTTTCTGATATGTATTCCAACTTAATTCTATTTAACATGCTATGTTTCTATTTCATTTTCTTAATCTATTCATCCTTTACTAGTATTAATCATCTTCATCATAAACCCCATCATTAACTTATCTTGCCATCATCATTAAGTTTCCCTCCACCATTACCATGTGATCATTCATCTGATAGAACACTGTCCCTTATTTTGTAAAAGTAAGACACCGTTTGCAAAGAATATCAACTATGTATCACTACTTAATTCACTACTCCACTAATGATCCACTTATATCTAAGAATTATTAATACCTATGTTTTCATCCCATTATAATCGGTCCATATAGCACGCACATTTCAATCCATATCAACCTTTCATACTACCAACTCTAACCAACAACTTAACAAATTTTATAACTGCTAATTAAGTAATTATTAGTCAAAGTTTAACATGACTGATTAAACCTAACATCATCATCATTATCTCTTTTGGGTTCCAGCGAATGGAAAAATAGACATAGCCATAACTGCAAACATGCGTCCTAAAGAGTACGAATCTAATTATTTTTTTTTTTTTGTATTTTCATTTTTGCATTGCTCATGCATGTTATCTTACAATCTATATCCACTTTCCTCATATTGATTCAACGTATCCAACCCCAATTTATCACTTTATTATAGTGGTAAGTATAAACACCTTTTGGTAGGGTTACATATGATTTATTAATTGCACACCAAAGGATTTCCACAAGAATTTACCTTTTGTGAGACCCACTACAGCACTATTATCTGCTTTTGTGTTTATCTTTAAGGCATGATCTTTATTGTAGTGGATTTAATAAAATTGTGTGGGTTAACTCTCGATTTAATAGCAAACAATACGAAATTTAGCATCAACCTCATGTTTCTTCACTTTCAATTTCATCATTATTTGCAGGTGTTTGAAGGGTGAAGAAGAAGATGGTTGTGGAACTAACCAAGCAGAAGTAAGTAGCGATAGAAATAAGTTACGGATAGTATAGGAGTGGAGTTTGGCGGTTGACAACGAAAAGAAAAAGAAAAAAATACAGCGCAACAGCAAAGGCTGTCTGCTCGATCAGCCTGCCAATAATCGTAAGTATAAATAGCCGTAGCAGCAGGTCATTTGGTGAAAGTCTTAAGATGGGATTCAAAGGACGGAAGCAAGAGGGGATGGTGAGGTGGTGGAGAAAAGTGGTGACCGAGGATTGGGTGTAGGTGATTATGTAGATATAAAGGATGGGGATTAAAGTGGGTTCGAATGGAGGTGGTCGGGTTGTTTGTGGTTGTCGATGGCCGTGGTTTATGGTGATGATTATGGGTGTTGATGGGGGTTAAGGTGGTTATGGTGGTTGTCGTCGATGATGAGGTTGTAGGTGGCGGTAGTTTGTGCAGGGAAAGCCCAAGTAAAAAAGTGATATGGTTGATCATATCTCTGCCTATATGCTTATATGTATATAAATATAATTTATACTCCATATGAGTTCAAGTGTGTGCAAGTGGGAGAGAAAGAAACAGAAACAGTAAACCCATTATAATATTACAATTCACATGATAAACTGTGCAAATAGTATAGCAGCCACATATTTGTTTTAACCTACCGACAGTTTATCCCGGATGACTATATTGTGTTCATTGCTAAACAGTTATTGTATAAAAGTGTTCCTAAAAATCGCAAATTTTCAATTTAAGTCCCTTTATTTATTCTGGTCATTACCTGTTTGAAACTTGATCAAAAAGGTTCGAGAATTATTTATTTTATGTTCCAATTTATATGTACGGAGTATAAAAACTTAGATTGAAAAGGTAAAAAAAATATTTATCAAAAGTATTTTCTTTTTAATCAAATTTTGGAATAACTTTTATTTTAAAACTTCATATATATATATATATATATATATATATATATATATATATATATATATATATATATATATATATATATATATATATATTAGACCTATTTTAAAAATAATTAAACGTCAACCGAAAGTTACAAACATTTACCATTTAAGCTTAAAATTAATTATATTTAATATACACTATGTATATATATAAACAGTTGTAAATAACAAAATTTACTATGCAAATAAATATATTAAATAATTAAATTAAATATAACAATATATATATACAAAAAATATTCATATAAAATAATAGTTTTTATTACAATGTATTTTATTGTACATATTTATTTATAACAATAAATGTATATAATAGTTTATTAACGTTCATGTTATTATATATATTATACATATATTTATATATACACATATTTATATATAACCACATATTTACAAGCAATGGTTCATGAATCATCGGGGACAGTCGAAGGTCACATGAATATATGAAAATAGTTCAAACTTTTTGAGACTCAACTTATCAGACTTTGCTTATCGTACCAATATCATAATAAGATTAACTTTAAATTTGGTCGAAAATTTCCGGGTCGTCACAATACGTTCGATATTATTTATTAACAATTAATAATTATAATTATATTAATAAATATTAAAATTCTAATAATATTAATAATAGAATTAATAAAATTATTAATATTATCAAATAATACTCAAAATGATATTAATAATAATTTATAATAATAATACTAATTATACTAATATTTATAATAATAACAATAATTATATTAATAATAATAATACTAACATTAATAATAAAAATTATAATAGTAATTATAACATTGATAATAATATTATTATTGTTAATATTAATAGTTTGTATTTATTTTTATGATAACTATAATAATAATAATAATGAATATAAAAATAATAATAATGACCAAAATCATAATCTTATTAATAAGTATATTAATAATTATATTAATGATGATAATAATAATATTAGTAATATTAATATTATACCAATTTAAATGTATCAACTTCCATATCTATATATATATATAATATATATTAATAATACTGATATTAATATTAACATTAATAATCTTAATGAAGTAAAAATAATAATTTCTGTACAATAATTATATTTTTAACTCGTACCCTCATTTAATATATTAATATTGTATGTTATACAATATTTACTAATTGATAATAACATATGATATTTAGATTTTTATATACAATCTCATATACATAATAATTATCTAGAGGAATCATATATCTTTATATATGGTTTCAGTTTAATAACCATTTTATTATCTTGTATATTATTTTATATACTTATTTCTGCTTATTATATTGAGATTTTATTATTCCAAATTATTATGTATTTATATTTATATATAGATATATATTTACAAACAATCGTTCGTGAATCGTCGAGAATAATCGAAAGGGTAATTGATTACATGAATTAAATTCAAAGACTTTCGAAACTCAACATTAGAGACATTGCTTATCGTACCGAAAACATATAAAGATCAAGTTTAAATTTGGTCGGAAATTTTCGTGTCGTCACAGTACCTACCCGTTAAAGAAATTTCGTCCCGAAATTTAATCGAGGTCATCATGGCTAACAATAAGAATGTTTTCATTATGAATATGAGCTGATAAATAGATTTTATCACCATTGAGTAATATGAATAAGACAATTCGATTACTCGAATAGTACAAATGAAGCTATCACTAAATAGTGAAATGAGAAAGACAAGTTTCATCATAACTTTTGATAAGTCATGGTTGAATTCCAGATTTCAAGGGATTTCAAAGAAAATCTTCGAAATCTAAAAGATTTGATTCTTCGGCGAATTAAGATCTCTATAATTAAATACAGTGATCTGCCTTGATTTTTCTGTGTGATATTTCCCTTATAAATGAAACTTTTTCCGTTCCATTATTTTCCACCATTCCTATACTCAATTCCCAAATTCAAAAGATTGTGAAAATGCTTAATCCAGTTCTGATCCTTGTCCTCATCCTGACTATCGCAACAATCATTCCCCTTTTCCAACTTCCACCAGAGGAATCTGTTTACTTCTACTGCGCCCTTGGGGTTTTAGTGTTTTTAATTCTCCCTTGTCTTTATGTTGCGATAAACATTAATATACATGGTTTGTAATTTATGTGTGGTTATCGGGCTTTATATTCTCCCTTATATCTCGAAGTTTCATACTTTTGTCTCCTCTTCCCATCATCAAGTCAAGCGAATAATCGTCCAGAATTTGTAGGTATGGATTTTGAAATGAACATATTTAATGTTCTAAGAAGGAAATTGTAATGGCATGATATTGATTTGTCAAATTACCAGAATATCCTGGAAAAGACCGAATTATCAAGAAAAATATTTTCTTGTTATGTCTAGAGGTTAAGTAGAATACAAGAGTCGTGTAACATGGCACATGATGACGTTATGATCTGTGAATCATCACGTTTCATTTAGAAACTCAGCATGACTTACTGTAATATAATCACGTTGATCAAATGTCATTATATTATACTAACTCATGCATCAATTTCCAACACTACTTCAAAACATTCATAATTCAAACTCGAATTTTTCAAAGATTCAAAAACTCAAACAGTTTTCTTTTATGATATACACAAATAGCGCGGAGAGATAATTAATATCAAACGAGAATATTTATGAAGATATCTTCATAAATATTGAGGATATTTATAGAGAAAGATACGATGATATCTTAGAATTTCTAATATCGATAGATGATGATGAAGGTTTGTCCGTAAAAATGTAGAGTCAGGAGCAAGGTATTCGGTAGTGACTTCAGCAGATACTGAATCATTTAGATTTTTGGAAGGCAGGTTTAGACTTTGTGATTTGTTCACAGCCTCCTTCATGGTTTGCTCAATCCGTTTACAGTTTTTGCTGCTCCATTAACATTTTCAAACTTTGGAGTGTTGATTCGTAGATTGTGTGCTTTTCAGATTTTCAGAATGGAAGATCATGATTCTAAGAGATAAATGTTATATGTATACATATAACTGTTGATGTAGAAACGTTGCGAGGTTCAAAATACTGATTGCTGATTTCTGGTAATTATTATGGCAATTCTCATTACAAGATGTGGATGAGTATATGATATGGTTTTAATGAACAAATATAATGATTCTTCGAAAAAACTAAAGTCAATGAGTAATGATGTTGTTGGTAGGTTTACTGCTAATGTGGTGGAATATAAACGGTTTCCCGGTAACGATGACGAAAATCAAACTTATATATCGAAGTTATAATAAGGCTAATTAGAGTGAAAAATCGAAGTTGACTTGCTGGAGCTGTGATAAAATTGGCTACTTTGGAAAAGAATTGCAAAGTTATTTTCGGTAATAATAACGCCAAAGGAGTTAGCACATACATGTTTTAAATGTTTACTCAGATTCCCAGTGTTTTCAGGTGTATAACTATATGCACCAATCTTTTCTTTCGTAGATGAAGTGCGGTTGGTTCATCCTCTCAATTGAGGTGTTTTCAAGTATCATGAAAGGTTTGAACACAGATTGGAATCGTCAAGATACAAATGAGGTTTAAGTTGAGATCAAGTGGAAAACTTGAAGAGATGTTTAGTTTCATATGTTATAATCAATATTTTAATTCATTTTAAATGTCCAATGTCATTAGTCTACAGTTCGTAGTCTACAATTAGTAATTCAACAATTCATATATATTTTAATATATAATATTCAAATTAATTAATACGTATTTGTGACCCATTGTATACATGTCTCAGACTCGATCAGAACTCAAAGTATATATATATTATTATAGAATCAACCTCAATCCTGTATATCTAACTCGATCATTACTGCATATAGAGTGTTTATGGTTATTCCAAATAATATATATAGATGCATCGATATGATATGTCAAAACCTTGTATACGTGTCCTGATATTTAAAGTGCATAATATAAATAACAGAAATTGAATGACGATAAATAAAATGGAGAGAATATAAATTACGATAAATAAAATGTAATCAGTTAGCTAGGAACAGTTGGCTAGGAACAGTTAGCGTGGATTCTTAACAAAAAATTTTTCATAGTTAATTTGTTTGTTTCTAACAAATTTTTATTTTATCCAATGTTTTCTTCATTATGCCACTTGTTGGATTCTTATAGGTCAAAATCCAAATATGAAATTGAATGAAAATGGTTATTCTGCGGTGAACGGATACGTATATCTGTGGATGTAAGTAGGATAGTAAATGACTGATGTTATGCGAGGTGTATATAAAATAGCTATTAAATTTTACAAGAAAATACTATAAAATACGATACAATTTTACACAAGATATTTATTTATTTAGAGAATGGATATACTTAAACCTTGCTACAACACTTATAGGCAGTGTACCTAATCGTACAGTAGTGTAGTTTTTAGTAAGTCCGGTTCGTTCCACAGGGAAAATCTTTAAACAAAGCTTAACGCTATATTAGTTTTATTTAATAAAAATACAAATATATATATAAGTAATATTATTATTATAAAGGGGGGTTTTTACCGTTTAATGACCGGTTTGTCGATTTTAAAACTTTAGTCGCAGTTAAAACAAAATGTAAAATATTAAATAAATAAAAGACTTAATTTAAAGCGTAAAGTAAATAACGATAATGAAATTGCGATAAATAAAAGTGCGATAAAATAAACTTGCGCTAATTAAAAAGTACGATAATTAAAAGTGCAATTAAATAAAATAACAATAAATAAAAGTGCTATAATTAGAAGTGCAATTAAATATAAAATAAAGGGAATTAAATATGAAATAAAAGAATTATGCTTATTTAAACTTCCGTAATCATGATGTTTGACGTGTTGATTTTAGTTTTATGCCCATGGGTTAATTGTCCTTTGTCCTGGATTATTTAATATGTCCGTCTGGTTTTTGTCCATAACAGTCCATCAGTCATAAATATAAAGTGCGAGTGTCCTCGTCAAATTATCCTTATACCCGAAGTTAAATATTCCAACTAATTGGGGACTTAAACTGTAACAAGATTTTAATACTTTGTTTAATAATTACACCAGGTTATCGACTGCGTGTAACCCAATGTTTTAATACTCTGTTATCAATTATGCCAAGTGTCCTTGTACATAATTTCACCCCTGTTTTAATAATTCTAGTGGCTATTAATCCATTCCCGTGTCCGGTTAAATGAATGATTATTCGTACATATAAATACCCCTCCCATCGTGTCCGATTAAGTGTATATGGTTATTTATAGGGACGTCCAATTGTGAATCTTTATATTAAAATTAACAAACTATCATTTAGTTAAACAAATATAAAGCCCATTAATAGCCCATAGTCTAATTTCCACAAGTGTCATTCTTTTGTCCAAACCCCAATTATGGTACAAAGCCCAATTACCCAATTTTAGTAATTAGCCCAACAGCATGATTACTTCGTTTTAAATAAGCATAATAATAACTTAGCTACGAGACATTAAATTAAAAAGGTTGAACATAACTTACAATGATTAAAAATAGCGTAGCGTTACACGGACAGAATTTCGACTTACTCCCTTACAACATTCGCTAACATACCCTTATTATTAGGATTTAAAATTAAAATTAAAATTAAAATATAAATTATATATATATATATATATATATATATTTATGTATATATTGAGAGAGAGATAGATTATGGATTTTTGCGATCAAACTGCGTTTGCTTTTATAGGCGGTTTCAGAATTTGGGGCTCCGCGACTCGCGACAATTTTTGCCTTCAAACTCCGCGAGTTGCGGAGTTTGATTTTCCAGCTCACCAACTTTGGAGTCTTTCTTTGCCGAAGAATTTTTAATATATTATAATATTTAAATAATTATAAGAATTATTTAAATATTATATTATATTTATGTGCATAGTTGACTTGTAATTTTTAGTCCGTTGCGTCGAGCGTTGAGAGTTGACTCTGGTCCCGGTTCTGGATTTTTGAACGTCCTTGCGTACAATTTAATATCTTGTACTTTACGTTTTGAATCTTGTACTCTTGTAATTTCGAGACGTTTCTTATCAATAATTGGAACCTCTTTGATTGTATTTTGTACTTTTGAGCTTTTTGGTCGTTTGCGTCTTCAATTCGTCGAATCTGTCTTTTGTCTTCACCTTTTAATATTTAAACGAATATCACTTGTAAATAGAACAATTGCAACTAAAAGCTTGTCTTTCTTGGGGAATAATGCTATGAAATATATGTTCATTTTTAGCATTATCAAATATTCCCACACTTGAGAGTTGCTTGTCCTCAAGCAATATAGTCTTGAAATACTAGAATCACTTCTTTATTCTTCACACTTTGTACATCAGTGATTTCTTTACGGCGGTATAAACAATGGTAGTAACGTTGTGGTTTACAGTCCCATATGACTATAAAAATTTAGATCCATTAAGGAAATTGGATCTTTATGAAAACATTTGATCTTTTGAAAATTATATCTAGCTTTTACCCTAGATAAGTTTTCCGGAATAACCCTTCACCGGTGTTTGCAAGTTTTTTTGTGGGTTTGGTGGGTTTCAGATTTGAAAATTTTAGCTCAAAACTTGCGGTTTTGTGTCACCCACTTTCTAACCTTGTATTAGGAAAGCAACACGTCCAGTTTACTTACTCTGTATATTACCTTTCGATAAACTACCGTCCGGTTGTAAAGGAAAGCATTGAACAAGCAACTGTTAAGGCAATGTCCTCTGACATGCTTTTAATTATGGTCTTTTAACGTGTCGGACGCAATTACTATCCTTTGTAAGAGCAATAGTAAAGCTCACCCTTATAATTTTTCTGGTCTGGCACAAGGTCCTGTCTTCGACCATGCTATGCAACCACCGTTCTTACGGTTGACACCCTATTTGGTTCAGGCGACCTAATGAATTCCAGGTGAATTCCTAGAATTTTACGTTCAATGGTAATGAACGCATTGAAAATGGGTTTTCAGAAAACAAATCGGTTTATAATTTGATCAAAAAATTTTCTCGTTCAAGCTCGAGTTTAGATATCATCGAATTCCATGAGTTTGTAATTCTCAATCTTTAAGGTCAATCTCTAGGATTGAGTAATATCAGTCTTAAAAGCTGATTTTTGATCTTTAAAGAGATTATCCTTTCTGGGGATCTGATTCATTAGTCTTATCAAGCTAATTTGCACGGTGCCCCCCCGTTGTACGAGATAAATCCTTCTCATGGTTAGGATAAATCTGACCACTTGGCGACCCTGTTTAATGCTGAGGTCCGTGAATTTCCTACTGATTTTAGTGATGACTTTTCTAGGTTTTTCGTCAACCTACAGCTGGTCTGGACGACAACTTCTTGACCTAAATCAAGAAGCGCGTTTCTTTTTCGAAAGACTTTACTTCCTTTTAACGATGGAATTGATTCATCGTGTAGATCCATCTTTCTTACAGTAAATCAGGTAAAACTTTTTAGTTTAGTCCAAAGCAAAAGTATTTTCAGTTATTTGTACAAAAATATGTGACATATGTTTTTAATAACTTGGAGAATTTTACCACACTTGGCTTTTATTTTCCTTTTTATTGTCCTCTATTCCATTTTAAATGAATTTTAACATTTTAGTTTGTTTCTCAATTTATGTCCTTTCCGAGGTAACAATAATTTCGGTGTTAACACCTAGTTTTATCATTCATAAATATGTATAAACATGATTTTGAGTTCATTTAGTTAAAAATTTTAAAAAATTTTACTAGAAGTGGGTAGTCAGTATATAAGACTAGGGCTGTTCTTTATTATCAGAGAGCACTAGATTCTAATACAACTACTGCTTTACTAGTATTTTTAATGGTAACCAAGTGTATAAAGTAAAAATTTTAAAATTCGAAAGAATTTAACCCCTTCTCACACTTAAGATCTTGCAATGCCCTCATTTGCAAGAAATCATTAACAATTTAAATTATTGAGGGTGATTTGTGTGAAAATGATTAAATTTTACCAAAGTTTCCAAACATATTTGTGTTTGCTTGCTGAATAATAAATGATGCATATCATTTGTTCATTACGTCTTGTTGTTATTTCACATATATTTTGCATCTTGTCGTCAAAATTAGTTGCTTTTGCTGAACTTAATGCCAGTCTTTGAAAATGCGTTGTTTTACCCTGTTGTGTACATAAGATAAACAGCAAACATATATACATATTTTTGAAGTTTGGTATATTACCCCACATTAAAAAATTATTAAAATCTAATAATAAAATTTAGAAAATTATAAAACTATTACAAATCTAACATAAGTATTAAATGTATCAACATTACAAATAATAAAATAAAATAAAAACTAAGTAGACTAGGGATGATACTGATACCAGAAGGGGTTCCATGCATAACCATATGTGCTATAAAATGCTTCTCCTGGGTTATACGTAGGATACGGTGGTTGCATCTCTATAGACCAGGGAGGGAATGTGGGCGTTGGGGTAGGAATATAGTTTCTACCTATATGTTGGCAATAAGCTATGATTTGGTTTTGATGAACTTGCCAATCTTCAAATGCTCAATGTCTAGCATTTTCGTACTCTTGTGAAGCTATAAACCTTTGCATTTCTGCCATTTCATTTCCCCCTCCTACATTACCTTGCTGTTGGTTTCTCTCAACCTGTGGATGTCTACCATTATATCGTACTGCGGCGTTATTTCGCCTCTTCAAAACTTTAGCACAATCCCCCCCGACTTATATCCACATTGAGATATTCAGCAATCAAAGTAATAAATATACCACCTCCTATTATGCTATGTGGTCTTATCACCCTAACCATAGCTGATAAATAATAACCCACACAATATGGTATACTTACAGCACTTTGTGGGTCTCGAATACACATGTGGTAAAATAAATCCTGTTCATTTACCTTTTCCTTATTCTTACCTCTTTGTGTAATCGAATTAGCTAAAAACCTATGAATTACTCTTAATTCAGCTCTATCTATATCCAAATAAGAGTAATTTCCCCCTTTAAATCGGTGATGGCTAGTCATTTGACTCCATACACCATGCGTATCAAAATTTTCATCTATCTTTCTACCATTTAGTATCAACCCTCTACAATCGGCAGATGCTAACTCCTCAGGCGTATATATACGTAAAGCCTGAGCCATGTCTAGTAAAGACATGTGGCGCATCGAACCTCCTAACAAAAATCTAATAAAAGATCGATCGGTTAAACTAGCTACCCGATCATTTAATTCTATACTACACAACAATTCTTCACACCATACTTTATATACAGGTCTACGCATGTTGAATAACCGTACCCAATCGTTAAAAGTAGAATTACCATACCTCTGTGCAATTAATTCCCTAATTGGCCCGGCCAATTCTACAGCTTCTAATGGTCCCCATTCTATGACCCTAGGTACTTCAACAGCTTTAGAATGAAGAGTATGCAAACCCCTTTGGTATTTTGGATAATCTATCCAAAGTCTGTCAAATCTCAGGTTCGGGTGCAAATCTTCCAAGTGCATATCAGAAAATGTCATTACTGGATAAGGAATATCTTGTTTGTAGTAGTTATCCACCTCCTGTTGTTCCACATTCTCAGGAGGAGCATTGCGAGCTTGGGATGAAGATTCACCCCTTTCAGTCTGCAAAACACATCAAACACAATTTTTGTGCATCCAAATATGCATTAGTGTCAGCAAAATCATCAATCAAAATAATTACAATAACATGTCCAATTTATATCAAACTTATGCTCATTTTCATATTTTTATCAAATCTACACTTTTTCAAATAAGCATATACGAAAATGTTCGCCAAGTTCATAAGCATTGAACTCAAATAACATGTTAAAATAATCATTACTAGCAATTAAACAAGTTTCAAATGGCATTATCTCTCAAAAATCAAGTTCATGAATTTTAGACTTGAAAAAGTCCACTTTAATTCTCAAAATCATGCTTAGGCTCAAAGTTTGGATCATTTAACTACCTAAACATGTTACACTACTTAATTTAGCAACAATTCATGACAAAAATCGGCCATAACCTGTTTATATTAAAAAGCCCCAAATTTGCTCAAGAACACAAACCCTAGATTACGCAAAATTTGAAGTTTAAGGCTTCTAATCATGTTAAACAGCATCAATCTAGGTTATACAAGCATAATACATAAGCAATTTAAGCATAATTACACTAAAAAGCATCAAAATCGAATTGGGTGTAAAATTGCTCAAGAACACTAATTTTCGGATTAAATGGTGTTTAGGTGTAGAAATTTACTGTTTTTCTTGAGTAATTCCTTGATAGCATCCTTCTTAACATGATTTTAGTAAAAGATTTGATGATTTTCCGTGAAAAAATTCGATTTTGGGAGTTATTTTTCGTGTATTTTCGCAGAAAATGGGTGTGGTAGTGTGCAGACTGATCTGTTCGGCCCTTTTATTTTTTTCTGTATTTTTGGAACTCCGCGAGTCTCGGCATTTTGCCATTGCAAACTTCGCGAGTCGCGGTGTTTTTTTTTTTTTTTTTTTGTCATACTTTAATTCAATAAGATTAAAAATAATGATAATAAAAGTTCTCGTCCCTCCCTTGGGTAAAGCAATTTCGGTTCAATGACCTAGTCTTCAACTTACGACGAATTTTAAAAATCATATTTTTAACTTAGCGAAATAAAGTAAATGATATTAAATTAATATTAAAAATTCACACCAAACTTAATTTAAAAATTCATATTATAAAATCACACCAAACTTATATTATATTTTTCAAATATTTACAATTTTAAATATATTGTTTTTACAAAGTTTACAATATTAATTTAAGATTTATATATTAATTTTAAAAACATGGTAAAAATAAAATTAAAAATCTTTTTGGCTTTTTATCCCACTTTAATCAATCAAATATTATCAAAAATATGAGCCCCTCTTTTCGGTAAAGTAATTTCGGTTCCAAGACCTAATTTAACTCATGACGAATTTTTGAAATATTTTGGGTTGATTGATTAAAGATATTTATACCTTAAGAATAAACGTTAAATTTCACAGTGATGTAATAAATTTTTGTATGATATCAATAATTTCGGTCGCCAAACCTAATTTTATTCAATACCAATTTAATACTTTATAGCGAACAAATTAGCGTTTATTATCAAAAGGTTAAAAATAAAAATAAAAATAAAAACTGTACAGACTTACCTGTGAGATAGTATTCTTAGTTATACGATCTATCTTACTCATAAGATAGTCGGTTTAATTGGTTTTCCATAGCTACATAGGCGTAACCTCGAGCATTCAGTGTTTTTTCTTCTAAACATATGAACGGTCCGTCTCTGCATAAAGTAACAAATTCGGTATTTGAATAGGTTTGATTATTTGAACATTTACCTCCATGTGACCATTTTCCGCATTTGTGACATCTTTCTAGGTGTCGTGCTCTTCTTTTCGCTGCGGATTTTGATTTTCCTTTACCAAATTGTAACTTATTATCTTCGCATCTGGATTCTTTTCTTACTCCGTCCAATCTTTCTCTGATTACTGATACTATTTCACTCGGAAGTGTGTCATTATTACGTTTAGTGATCAAAGCGTGTAGCATTAGACCATGGTTTAGTTCACAGGCAGTCTCCATTTCGTAAAAACCTAAAAAAAAATAAAAATTCAGAATGGGGGGAGAAGACTAGTTCTTTAGGGTCTGCTAGGGAAAGACCATTCGGGTTCCATTTTCGAGAACTACACGAAAACAGACAATCTAACTCAAACAGAAATATATATTATCCTTTAAAGACTTGATTCTCCCCACACTTAGTTAGCTGTGTTATGGAAATTGTGATTAACTTCATTGTCGAATTCCATCGGACTATCTATGTAATGTTTAACTCTGTGACCATTAACCTTAAATTCAATCCCATTTGAATTTATTAATTCTATCGTTCCGTATGGGAAAACTCTTTTGACTATGAATGGTGTAATGACCCGGAAATTTCCGATCAAATTTAAACTTTAATCTTTATATGTACCCGACACGATAAGCAAAAATCTATAATGTTGAGTCTCGAAAGTTTTGAAACTATATTCATTTAATCAAATACCCTTTGACCATGCCTGACGATTCACGAACAATTATGTGTAAATAAATATATATACATATGTGTGATTTTTAAATTGAGAAATATTGATAAAACATTGAACGGATTAGTTGAAATGAATATAAGATATGAGATTTATTTTATGAATTTGGAAATGCTATCAAGGTATTGAATGAATAATACTTTACATGAACGTATTTGTTCGATGTAAGTTAATCGACGAGATTAAAAGATAATAACAAATGATTGAATCATCAAATACATTGAATTAGAATTAATGAGGTACACTTTGATTTAGGAAACCCTTACTTTTAACGTTATTCGGAATATTTTGTAAAGTGATTATGTGTAAGAACAAAAGTGTTATTATTGAGGATTAGACAAAGGTTAGTGGAGAATTGAATTCCATAATAATTAATTGATCTATTTACAAATGTGCGAAAACATTTTCCAATATAATAAAGCTTGTTTATTAAAATGTCTTTGTTTAGATAACGTAAGTTGGTATATTGATTTTTAGATATATTAATATAATTTGCAACGTACATTAAAACGTGTTCATTAAATATATATGTTTTTAAATTAGTTTAGTACATGATAGTAACCTTCGCTTAATGATGCGATTGATATTTAAAAAGTTAATATATAAAGGAATTGTATTAAGTTTTTAAATGAAAATGTTACGAGTTATAATATTTTTCTAAACGATTATAAAACAAACCTTGAAATATAATTGGTGTTGAAAAGTTAACTAGTAGACTATTAGATAAATTTTAAATACTTATCTATATTTTAAATTAGTCATAAAACATTTTGATTTTAAACTAATATTAATAAATAGGCTTTGATATATAACAAGATTATGAATTATAAAAGGAAATGACCAAAACACTCAAAAGATTAAGTTACACTTTGAGTAGGTTAGTTTTTAATTAATTTAAGTCTAGTTATTAATAAAGGTACATGTCAAAAAATGTTTAATTTAAAATAAAATACTTTGATAAACAACGAGACTTTGATTTAAATAAGTAAATGACCACAACGCTAAATTTTATAAGTGATATTTTTATAAAGATAAATTATTGATAAGTAAGTCTAATTTTTGTAAAAGGTACACGTCGCGTAACGTAAAAGGCTAGTTTTCTAAACGTACAAAAGTGCGCTCAAAAAACCGAAAGTGGTACATGAGTCGTGAGATCACGTCCGTGTCATTTTAGTAAAAGTTACATTTTTACTACGCACGTAAATATAATATAATATTTAATTAATTCTAAAGATTAAATATATTATATATTAAATAAATATAAATATATATATATAAGAAACTTAAACGTTGCAAGTTGGAAAGGAGTTCTTTTAAGGACTCCGTAGTTTGCGGACTCTTTATTCATCAAACCTCTGTGATTGTGTAGGTGTGGGTCCCGGATCAGTCTATAAAACTCAAATTGTGCGACTAGGTTCATCCATCATATTTCACTCAATCTCTCTATATAAGATATATACTCCGTATATTATTTATTTTATTTTATTTTAATTATTATTATTATTATTATTATTATTATCAAAATTACTATTATTATTATTATTATTATTACTAGTAGTATTATTATTATTTATACATAAAATACTACGACGGAGTGCTGCCCGAGTGATCTAAAACGAATTTTCAAAGTTGATTTTTCGAGTAGGATAGGGCTAAGGAAATTATGAGTTATAGCTATGGAGGTTATGGGTAGTGTTCGGGGTATGCTCTTGAGGTCAATCTAGTGTTTATCATCTCTGATGCGTTTACGTACCTTTCCTGCAATATTGAATCTCAATATTGATACGTGAGTACTCATATTTTAAATTTTACATACTAATAGTGTATCCCTAACTAGTACTCGAGAAAATAGGATTATGCATGCTTGTACTTTTGAAATTGTCTTTAGATAGGATAGGTTGAATCTTGAGTTAGTTACACCTGCGGTTGAGATAAGGTATAAGATATGCATGTCCTTGGAAAGCTAGCGAAAAATTAAGAACTTTTCATTTAGATATCAAATGGATTCGATGAACGGTTAGAAAGTTACGAAATAAACGAATTGTATAATTAATTTCGTAATTAAAATTGCTGATGATAATTAGTGAACTAATTTTCTGGGTTATAAAAAGTGGTTATTTGGATCCTACTCGTCGAGTAGATGAATTTTCATATAAAGCACGTCTCGTTTCGTTGAACGGTTGTCAAGTTATGGACAAAAGAAGTTTTGCAAATTTTGATAAAATGTTGAAAAGGGAACTGAAATTCTCGCTGATCTGCGTTGTTTCAGATTTAAGAAAAAATACCACTGAATTCTTTGCTGTAAGGTCTAACAAATGACCTTGGCCGTTTGTCAATCCGAGTTTCGAGGAATTTTCTAAAAATCTCCAAAGTAGGCTACTCGGTCACTTTTGTAAATTTATTAAAGCTGAAAAATTAACTTTGAAACGCCGAAACCGCGTTGGCAACTACGAGTTGTCTAGGTTTAGTTTACTTCTGTAACATTTATGCTTAATCTTTTTGGTAATGTGTAACTTTTATTTTTGGCCGTTTATCAATCGGAGTTCCGATAATTTTTCTAAAAATCGCTGAAGTGGCCGTTTAGTCATGTTTGACCGAAAATCATTTTTTGTATAAGTTAGTGTATTTTTGCATGCGATCTCATTTTCACTTTAACCTTTTACTTTTGACTTTTGACTTTGAACTTTGACTTTTCCCGTTAACTTCTCAGTTAATTTTTTTTTTTTGTTGACTTTCTCTAAAAAAAAAAAACTAAAATACTATTTTATGTTTATGAAACCATTTGTGTTACGTTGTTTCACACGTCACCTTTTACTAGAATTTTAACTGAGCATGAGTAATATAACATGTTACTATACTGTTGAGTCAGACTCGAGCATTAGGATTGTGGTACACTATGTTTTGGCCTAAATTGTTAGACAAATATTGACCGGCATATAAAAATATATAATTAATATAGGTTCGTGAATCTGAGGCCAACCCTACACTTGTTCAATGATGTTATATGTATTTTTACTACAAAATACAGTATGGTGAGTTTCATTTGCCTTTTTACCCTTTATATTTTTGGGCTGAGAATACATGCATGTTTTATAAATGATTTACAAAATAGACACAAGTATGTGAAACTACATTCTATGGTTGAATTATCGAAATCGAATATGCCCCTTTTTATTAAGTCTAGTAATCTAAGAATTAGGGAACAGACACCCTAATTGACGCGAACTCTAAAGATAGATCTATCGGGCCCAACAAGCCCCATCCAAAGTACCGGATGCTTTAGTACTTCGAAATTTTTGTCATGTCCGATGGAGGATCCCGGAATGATGGGGATATTCTTATATGTATATTGTGAATGTCGGTTACCAGGTGTTCAATCCATATGAATGATATTTTTGTCTCTATGCATGGGACGTATGTTTATGAGAAATGGAAATATGAAATCTTGTGGTCTATTAAAATTATGAAATGATTATTTATGTTAAACTAATGAACTCACCAACCTTTTGGTTGACACTTTAAAGCATGTTTATTCTCAGGTATGAAAGAAATCTTCCGCTATGCATTAGCTCATATTAGAGACATTACTTGGAGTCATTCATGGCATATTTCAAAAGACGTTGCATTCGAGTCGTTGAGTTCATCAAGATTATTATTAAGTCAATTATAGTTAGATATTTTATGAAATGATATGCATATCGTCATCTGTAGATGAAATGAAAGTTTGTCTTTTAAAAACGAATGCAATGTTTGTAAAATGTATCATATAAAGGTCAAGTACCTCGCGATATAATCAACTATTGTGAATCGTTTGTAATCGATATGGACTTCGTCCAGATGGATTAGGACGGGGCGTTAAAGTTGGTATCAGAGCGGTGGTCTTAGCGAACCAGGTCTTGCATTAGTGTGTCTAACACATAGTCGTTAAGATGCATTAGTGAGTCTGGACTTCGACCGTGTCTGCATGTCAAAAGTTTTGCTTATCAGTTTGTCAAAAAAAAAAAAAAAATTTACCTGCTTATCATCCTTAAGAAATTACCTACTTATCATTCTTAAGTCTAGACGCGTTTTCCTGCATTTATTGCAAAATAGTGTATAGACGAATTAATATCTTAGTGTATTTGTTACTGTGAACTTTGACTAACACTTTTCAAAGATTCTCCGTAATTTATGGGATTTCAGTATTATATATACATAGGTAAATTATGTATTGAATAATACCAAATCTAAATTCTACAATCTATTTCATACCATAAATTCATCTTCCTCAATTATACAAGATGGATCCCTCAACCAGTTCGAACTCCTCAGATTCTGACAGCTATGCTGACATGGATATTTACCTGAGCTCCGAAAGCAGCGTCACCAGAATGGATCAACCAATTTCCCATCATCTATTCTGGATGAATTGGGGATGGGTTCGTAATATACTAAATCACTGGAGACAAGAAGAAGGCGATCCCTTCCACCCACCACAATCACCTCTTGGCGATGAACCTGAAACACTTACCGGTGAACCTGTTCGGAACACCATTTTCTCTCTCATCTCCCGAGTATCTCATCACGATTACATACTATCCCATATTACGAATCTTATTCATCCGTTCGCTCCAAACGCCAGTCATCCCGGCGTATTAGCAGAAGTTAAAGAACTTCGCGCTCGCGTGACGGTTTTGGAGATTATGGTGCAAGGATTACAAACACCATCAGCAGCATCAGCAGCATAATCAGTACCACCAGTAACATCAACATCGCAAGCCTCAATACCCTAAACACCAGCAGCATCACCGGCATCAACGGTACCACTATCATTAACATCAACAGGATCATTACCATCACCAACGATCACATCTGCATCACACACCTCGATATCACAATCTGCACCTCGGATATCAACATCACACGCACCATAGATATCAAGGAGTACCAATAACAACAAACGATGAAGTATTGGTTCATAACTTCATCGGAGAAACATTCTGCGGTGATTATGTAATCTCTAAAGTCTTAGAGATTATGTATTTCAGACCTAACCATAAATCAGATAGGTGGACAGAGATGATAGGGAGAAGAATTGAAAACCCTAACAAGAAGGGTGCACGATTTACAAGCTAGAGTTGATTTACCAGCATCATCAATAGTACTATTAGCAGCACCAGCATAGTCAGTAACATCAGCATCGTCAGAATCAGCAGCACCTATGACATCACAAACTTCGTCAGTTCAAGAATCACTGTGGAAATCACTACGAACCAACAACAAGTATATTGTATCAACGAGTTATGAAGTATTAACTCATTCTTTCTGAAGAAATTGTATATATATTTTATATATATGAATTCTGAAGTAATAATAAATCTTTTCTTACGAAGCTATTAAGTATGAAGTGAAAAAGGGTAGATACTACTCGTTTAAATTCATATTACTAATATGCTATGATGTACATTCTTCGTTAACAACGCAACCATCGTTAGCTACAATCTCTGTTTCAATTAAATGAATTCGGGTTTATAATAAACCAAGTGTATTATTCAATAACTTGTTTGATTTTACACTTTCATCTTCGATGTACTCGGAATTTACTGAGAAAAAACATTCGTATCTTGCGAAGTTCGCAAGAATTCTTCAAACGTCAACATCCTTCACTGAAGAATATCAATAAAAATAAATATTAAAGTATTGATTGCATTAGTGAAATACTCCGTGAAGACTATGTAATCTCTAATGTTTTAGAGATTATTCATATCTAATTCAAACCGAAAGTCAAATGAGCTTAATATGATTTTAAACTCATTGAACCTGTATTACATCTGAAGAAAATATACTCACACATATTTTCATAAAGACTGTAATGAAAATTCTTGTTCAGAACATTATTTGTGAAATTTTTTTAACGGGTAGGTAATACCCGAGAGATATTTAAATTCACAATTAATATGTTACATTCTTTGAATCTGATTCAGTAATCACCAACTGTATTCACTACTCTCCCAACAATATACAATCTTTTGTAAAAATCAAAATAACTATTATCATCCAAAATTGATTACAGATTCTAATTTTGACAAATCAAAATCCAAGTCAAGATTTAACAGAAGACATCACTCTTAGAATTCCTACATCTATCAAAGTCATACTTTGAATTCAAAATTATGACAGAACATCACTTTTATTTGTAACACTCAGAAGTATATGGAAATCATTTGAAATTCAGGAAGATTTCATCATTTGAATATTGACTATGACAATCTGCATTTAAAACCCTTCGAAATTTCGAAAGACACTTCAAACATTGAACAATCGAGATGAAGATCCAACCGCACATTATCCGAAGTCGTGTACCTGAAAAGCTCTCAAAACCAAAGTCATAGTTTAACACGTATCGCGTCGAATTCTTTAGCATTTATTAGCAAAAACAAACTTTACGATTCCCTTCAAAGTAGCCAATTTTGTCACAGCTCCAGCAAGTCAACTTCGACTTTTCAGTCGGACCCGTCTTATTATAACCCCGATAGATACGTTGCCCTTTCGCCATTGTTAATGGGGAACCTTCTATATCCCACCACAATAGCAGAGAAGTTAACAACCTCATTGATCAAGGGTTCAAGTCTCTTCGGAAAAAAAAAACCATTAAAATTGTTCGTAGAAACGCGACTGTATATTCACCCGTATCTTAACCTGACGTACCAATCACCAGGGAATTAGTAATCAGTATTTTGAATTCCGTAGTGTCTCTACACCAACGGTTATACCTATAATGTCTACCTTCAAGAATTACAGATTTCGAATGTGAAGTTTCTGAAAACACCTTAAACTGCGAGCCAGTTTTTCGAAATACTAATGAAGCAGCAAAAACTGTAAATGACCTTAACAGTTAAAAGTTTGATGATAAAGAATAGTGTGTTGGTAAAGCTCAGAAAAAGAGAAGGTTTGGAACTGGAAAACGGATTGAGCAAAGTATGAAAGAGGCTGTGGATAAATCACAAGGACTGAACCTGCCATCAAGGGATCCAAATGATTCAGTGTCTGCTGAAATCGTTAGCAAACACGTTACCCCGTATTCTAAACCTTCACAGACAGATATTCTTCATCATCATCTTACCTTAAATATTATAAGGTATCTTCGTATCTTCCATTATACATATTCTCCATATCTCTGGAGATATTTTCACAACTATCCTTACCTGAGATCATTTATCTCTCCGTAATATCTGCAACATAAAAAGAAACTGTGTTAGTTTCTAAATTCTAAAAAATTTAAATATGAATGTTTTGAAGTAGTGTTGGGAACTGATGCATGAGTTAGTATAATATAATTACACTTGATCAACGTCATTATATTACAATAATTCATGCTGAGTTTCTAATGGACGTGATGATTCACATAACATACCGTCATCATGTGTCATTTACACGACTTTTACATTCTATCTAATCTCTAAACATATCAAGGAAATATTTCTTGATGATTCGGTTCTTTCCAGGGTATTCTGGTAATTTAACAAATCAAGATCGTACCATTTCAAATTCCTTCTTAGAACATTAACAATGTTCATTCCGAAATCCATATGTGCGAATTCCGGACCATTACAAGAACTATTTAATCGCAAGAAGAAGAAACGAAAGGACAAAGCTCCGAAATAGAAATTTGGGGTATAAACCGCAGCAAATAGAAGAGAACATTAACTGTGGATAGAAACGATTATAAAAGACAGAAGCAGGGACATCGAAGCATGAGGGAAGATATAAAACCCAACAACCACCCAGAAATTATAAACCGTATATGTCAATGCATATAGCAACGTAAAGACACGGGAGAACTAAAAACACTATAAACACTAGGGTATAGTTGAAGTAAATAGATTCTTCCGGTGGCAGATTAAAAAGAAGAATGACAGATATGAAAGTTAAGAGGATATCAAGGATCAGGATGGGATGGAGCATATTAACGAATACTTTAAAGTATGAATTGAGGAAGAAAGTATAGAAGATGAGAGATGAGAGAATAAGGAAAAGAAGACAGTGGATTTATAGTGAAATATCCGACATAACAATCGAAACAGATTACCGTATTAAATCAAAGAAGATCTTGATTTCCTTAATCGCCAAAGAACCAAATCTTATTACAAAGATTTTCTTTAAATCCCTTAAATTCCGAAAATCAATCATAACTACGATTCTACATTTACTCATTCGCTCTTTTATGATAGCTTTACTCATACGCTTCGAGAAATCGAATTATTTTATCCGTATTTCTTAATCAGGATAAAATGCTATGTATCAGCTTATATTCATCATAATAACATTCTTACTGTTAACCATGACAACCTCTATCAAATTTCGGGACGAAATTTCTTTTGACGGGTAGGTACTGTGATGACCCAGAAATTTCCGATCAAATTTAAACTTTAATCTTTATATGTACCCGACACGATAAGCAAAAATCTATAATGTTGAGTCTCGAAAGTTTTGAAACTATATTCATTTAATCAAATACCCTTTGACCATGCCTGACGATTCACGAACAATTATGTGTAAATAAATATATATACATATGTGTGATTTTTAAATTGAGAAATATTGATAAAACATTGAACGGATTAGTTGAAATGAATATAAGATATGAGATTTATTTTATGAATTTGGAAATGCTATCAAGGTATTGAATGAATAATACTTTACATGAACGTATTTGTTCGATGTAAGTTAATCGACGAGATTAAAAGATAATAACAAATGATTGAATCATCAAATACATTGAATTAGAATTAATGAGGTCCACTTTGATTTAGGAAACCCTTACTTTTAACGTTATTCGGAATATTTTGTAAAGTGATTATGTGTAAGAACAAAAGTGTTATTATTGAGGATTAGACAAAGGTTAGTGGAGAATTGAATTCCGTAATAATTAATTGATCTATTTACAAATGTGCGAAAACGTTTTCCAATATAATAAAGCTTGTTTATTAAAATGTCTTTGTTTAGATAACGTAAGTTGGTATATTGATTTTTAGATATATTAATATAATTTGAAACGTACATTAAAACGTGTTCATTAAATATATATGTTTTTAAATTAGTTTAGTACACGATAGTAACCTTCGCTTAATGATGCGATTGATATTTAAAAAGTTAATATATAAAGGAATTGTATTAAGTTTTTAAATGAAAACGTTACGAGTTATAATATTTTTCTAAACGATTATAAAACAAACCTTGAAATATAATTGGTTTTGAAAAGTTAACTAGTAGGCTATTAGATAAATTTTAAATACTTATCTATATTTTAAATTAGTCATAAAACGTTTTGATTTTAAACTAATATTAATAAATAGGCTTTGATATATAACAAGATTATGAATTATAAAAGGAAATGACCAAAACACTCAAAAGATTAAGTTACACTTTGAGTAGGTTAGTTTTTAATTAATTTAAGTCTAGTTATTAATAAAGGTACATGTCAAAAAATGTTTAATTTAAAATAAAATACTTTGATAAACAACGAGACTTTGATTTAAATAAGTAAATGACCACAACGCTAAATTTTATAAGTGATATTTTTATAAAGATAAATTATTGATAAGTAAGTCTAATTTTTGTAAAAGGTACACGTCGCGTAACGTAAAAGGCTAGTTTTCTAAACGTACAAAAGTGCGCTCAAAAAACCGAAAGTGGTACATGAGTCGTGAGATCACGTCCGTGTCATTTTAGTAAAAGTTACAATTTTACTACGCACGTAAATATAATATAATATTTAATTAATTCTAAAGATTAAATATATTATATATTAAATAAATATAAATATATATATATATAAGAAACTTAAACGTTGCAAGTTGGAAAGGAGTTCTTTTAAGGACTCCGTAATTTGCGGACTCTTTATTCATCAAACCTCCGTGATTGTGTAGGTGTGGGTCCCGGATCAGTCTATAAAACTCAAATTGTGCGACTAGGTTCATCCATCATATTTCACTCAATCTCTCTATATAAGATATATACTCCGTATATTATTTATTTTATTTTATTTTAATTATTATTATTATTATTATTATCAAAATTACTATTATTATTATTATTATTATTATTACTAGTAGTATTATTATTATTTATACATAAAATACTACGACGGAGTGCTGCCCGAGTGATCTAAAACGAATTTTCAAAGTTGATTTTTCGAGTAGGATAGGGCTAAGGAAATTATGAGTTATAGCTATGGAGGTTATGGGTGGTGTTCGGGGTATGCTCGTGAGGTCAATCTAGTGTTTATCATCTCTGATGCGTTTACGTACCTTTCCTGCAATATTGAATCTCAATATTGATACGTGAGTACTCATATTTTAAATTTTACATACTAATAGTGTATTCCTAACTAGTGCTCGAGAAAATAGGATTATGCATGCTTGTACTTTTGAAATTGTCTTTAGATAGGATAGGTTGAATCTTGAGTTAGTTACACCTGCGGTTGAGATAAGGTATAAGATATGCATATCCTTGGAAAGCTAGCGAAAAATTAAGAACTTTTCATTTAGATATCAAATGGATTCGATGAACGGTTAGAAAGTTATGAAATAAACGAATTGTATAATTAATTTCGTAATTAAAATTGCTGATGATAATTAGTGAACTAATTTTCTGGGTTATAAAAAGTGGTTATTTGGATCCTACTCGTCGAGTAGATGAATTTTCATATAAAGCACGTCTCGTTTCGTTGAACGGTTGTCAAGTTATGGACAAAAGAAGTTTTGCAAATTTTGATAAAATGTTGAAAAGGGAACTGAAATTCTCGCTGATCTGCGTTGTTTCAGATTTAAGAAAAAATACCACTGAATTCTTTGCTGTAAGGTCTAACAAATGACCTTGGCCGTTTGTCAATCCGAGTTTCGAGGAATTTTCTAAAAATCTCCAAAGTAGGCTACTCGGTCAATTTTGTAAATTTATTAAAGCTGAAAAATTAACTTTGAAACGCCGAAACCGCGTTGGCAACTACGAGTTGTCTAGGTTTAGTTTACTTCTGTAACATTTATGCTTAATCTTTTTGGTAATGTGTAACTTTTATTTTTGGCCGTTTATCAATCGGAGTTCCGATAATTTTTCTAAAAATCGCTGAAGTGGCCGTTTAGTCATGTTTGACCGAAAATCATTTTTTGTATAAGTTAGTGTATTTTTGCATGCGATCTCATTTTCACTTTAACCTTTTACTTTTGACTTTTGACTTTTAACTTTGAACTTTGACTTTTCCCGTTAACTTCTCAGTTAATTTTTTTTTTGTTGACTTTCTCTAAAAAAAAACAAACTAAAATACTATTTTATGTTTATAAAACCATTTGTGTTACGTTGTTTCACACGTCACCTTTTACTAGAATTTTAACTGAGCATGAGTAATATAACATGTTACTATACTGTTGAGTCATACTCGAGCATTAGGATTGTGGTACACTATGTTTTGGCCTAAATTGTTAGACAAATATTGACCGACATATAAAAATATATAATTAATATAGGTTCGTGAATCTGAGGCCAACCCTACACTTGTTCAATGATGTTATATGTATTTTTACTACAAAATACAGTATGGTGAGTTTCATTTGCCTTTTTACCCTTTATATTTTTGGGCTGAGAATACATGCATGTTTTATAAATGATTTACAAAATAGACACAAGTATGTGAAACTACATTCTATGGTTGAATTATCGAAATCGAATATGCCCCTTTTTATTAAGTCTAGTAATCTAAGAATTAGGGAACAGACACCCTTATTGACGCGAACTCTAAAGATAGATCTATCGGGCCCAACAAGCCCCATCCAAAGTACCGGATGCTTAAGTACTTTGAAATTTTTGTCATGTCCGATGGAGGATCCCGGAATGATGGGGATATTCTTATATGTATATTGTGAATGTCGGTTACCAGGTGTTCAATCCATATGAATGATATTTTTGTCTCTATGCATTGGACGTATGTTTATGAGAAATGGAAATATGAAATCTTGTGGTCTATTAAAATTATGAAATGATTATTTATGTTAAACTAATGAACTCACCAACCTTTTGGTTGACACTTTAAAGCATGTTTATTCTCAGGTATGAAAGAAATCTTCCGCTGTGCATTAGCTCATATTAGAGACATTACTTGGAGTCATTCATGGCATATTTCAAAAGACGTTGCATTCGAGTCGTTGAGTTCATCAAGATTATTATTAAGTCAATTATAGTTAGATATTTTATGAAATGATATGCATATCGTCATCTGTAGATGAAATGAAAGTTTGTCTTTTAAAAACGAATGCAATGTTTGTAAAATGTATCATATAAAGGTCAAGTACCTCGCGATGTAATCAACTATTGTGAATCGTTTGTAATCGATATGGACTTCGTCCAGATGGATTAGGACGGGGCGTTAGAAATGGTCCAGACCATCTTGAATTCAATTTTCCAGGAAATAGCTTGAATCGTGAATTGAAAAGAAGAACTCTGTCTCCTTCTTTAAATTCTTTTAAACTTTATATTCTTTTATCATGCCATTTCTTCGTTCTTTCCTTATAGATTAACGAATTTTCGTATGCTTCATGTCTTAATTCTTCTAATTCGTTTAGTTGACTTAACCGTAGACGTCCAGCTTCATGTAAATCAAGATTACATGTCTTCAAATCCCAAAATGCTTTGTGTTCAATTTCTATTGGAAGATGACATGCTTTTCCATAAACGAGTCTAAAAGGTGTGGTTCCAATTGGAGTTTTGTAGGCTGTTCTAAAAGCCCAGAGTGCATCCTTCAATTTAATGGACCATTCCTTCGGATTTGATCCTACGGTTTTCTCTAGAATATGTTTTAAAGCTCGATTGGTATTTTCAACTTGTCCACTTGTTTGTGGATGATATGCAGTGGAGATTTTATGAGTTACTCCATATCTTTTAAGAACTTTCTCAAGTTGATTATTACAGAAATGAGTTCCCCGATCACTTATTAAAGCTTTCGGTGTTCTAAACCTTGCAAAAAGACGTTTTAAAAAGTTGACTACAACTCGTGCATCGTTAGTTGGGAGAGCTTGTGCTTCCGCCCATTTAGATACATAATCAATAGCTACGAGAATATAGAGATTATTATGAGATTTTGGAAATGGACCCATAAAGTCAATACCCCAAATGTCAAATACTTCACATACTTGTATGACATTTTGTGGCATTTCGTCACGTTGACTTATTTTTCCGGCCCTTTGACATGTATCACAGGATTTGCAAAGAAGGTGTGCATCTTTGTAAATTGTAGGCCAATAGAATCCAGCTTCATAAACTTTTCTTGCTTTTAATTGAGGCCCATAATGCCCTCCTGTTGGTCATGTGTGACAATGGTTTAAAATTTTACTAGCTTCATCTCCGAATACACATCGGCGTATTATTCCATCTGGACAACTTTTAAATAGATGTGGATCTTCCCAGAAATAGTGTTTTATATCACTGAAGAATTTCTTTCGTTTTTGGTACGATAATCCTTTTTCAAGGAATCCACAAACTAAGTAGTTTGCATAGTCTGCAAACCATGGGATTTCATTATAATCTATCTTCAATAGATATTCATCAGGAAAGTTGTCTTGTATGGCCGATTCATTTAGAACTTCTAATTCGGGATTTTCAAGACGAGAAAGATGATCAGCGGCGAGATTTTTTGCTCCTCTTTTATCTCGGATTTCAATATCAAACTCTTGTAAGAGTAAGATCCAACGGATTAATCTTGGTTTGGCATCTTGTTTTGAAAATAGGTATCTAAGAGCAGAATGGTCGGTATAGACCACCGCTTTAGCTAGAACGAGATATGATCGAAATTTGTCAAAAGCAAAGACAATAGCAAGGAGTTCTTTTTCAGTAGTTGTATAATTTGTTTGTGCTCCTTGTAACGTCTTACTAGCATAATATATAGGTTGAAATCGTTTTTCAATCCTTTGTCCTAAAACGGCTCCCATTGCAAAATCACTTGCATCGCACATTAGTTCAAATGGTAGATTCCAATTTGGTGTTATCATGATCGGCGCATTAGTGAGTTTCTCTTTAAGAATATTAAAAGATTTGATACATTCATCTGAAAAGATGAATGGAGCATCCTTTTCTAGGAGTTTATTCATAGGAGTGGCAATTTTAGAAAAATCTTTTATGAAACGTCGGTAAAAACCGGCATGCCCTAGAAAACTCCTAACTCCTCTAACATTGATGGGATGTGGAAGTTTAGCAATTACATCTACTTTAGCTCTATCCACTTCAATTCCTTCCTTTGAAATTTTATGACCAAGAACGATGCCTTCTTTAACCATAAAATGGCATTTCTCCCAATTAAGAACTAGATTTGATTGTTCGCATCTAATAAGCATTCGTTCAAGATTAGCTAGACATGTTTCAAATGTATCACCGAAGACTGAAAAGTCATCCATGAAAACTTCCATGCATTCATCTATCATGTCGTGAAAAATCGCCATCATACACCTTTGAAAGGTTGCAGGGGCGTTGCAAAGTCCAAATGGCATGTGTTTGTAAGCAAAAGTACCATAAGGGCACGTGAATGTGGTTTTCTCTTGATCTTCGGGTGCTATTGGAATTTGAAAATATCCGGAAAATCCATCAAGAAAACAATAGTAACTATTTCCGGCTAATCTTTCCAACATTTGATCAATAAAAGGTAAGGGAAAGTGATCTTTTCTGGTGGTGTCATTTAATTTTCTATAATCAATACATACACGCCATCCTGTTACAGTCCTTGTAGGAATAAGCTCATTTTTTTCATTTGTAATGACAGTCATGCCACCATTCTTAGGCACGCATTGAACTGGGCTTACCCATGGACTATCAGAGATTGGCTAAATTAGACCTGCGTCTAGTAGTTTAATAATCTCTTTCTTAACTACATCTTGCATATTAGGATTTAGTCTTCATTGGCGTTGCACATACGTTTTATGACCTTCTTCCATAAGGATTTTATGTGTGCAATACGAAGGACTTGTTCCTTTAATATCATGAATCTTCCATGCAATAGCTGGTTTATGAGCTTTCAACACAGAAATGAGTTGTGATTTCTCATTTTCAGTAAGAGAAGATGATATTATTACAGGTAATTAAGATTCACCATGTAAATAAGCGTATTCCAAATGGTTTGGAAGTGGCTTTAACTCTAATTTTGGAGGTTCTTCTATTGATGATTTATATCGATATCTGTCTTCTTCTTTTAGCATTTGAATTTCTTCTGTTGTTGGTTCATATCCATTAGCCATAAGTGTAGCTAACATTTCAGCTTCATCAATTTGTTCAGTTCCTTCTCCTAAAGAACATTCTCCGGTTCCTTGTAATTCTGGAAATTCTTCTAATAATTCTGCATGTGCATCTATAGTTTGAATATAATAACATGTATCATCTGCAGATTGTGGTTGTTGCATTGCTCTATCAACTGAAAAGGTAACACTCTCGTCCTCTATACTTAGGGTCAATTTCTTACCGAACACGTCTATCATTGTTTTAGCCGTGTTTAAGAATGGTCTTCCTAATATGAGAGGAACTTGAGAATCTTCTTCCATGTCCAGAACAACAAAATCTACTGGAAATACTAAAGTACCAACTTTAACTAGCATGTTCTCTATTATCCCTCTAGGATATTTTATTGATCGATCGGCTAGTTATATGCTTATTCTTGCTGGTTTCAATTCTCCAAGGTCTAGTTTAGCGTATAGTGAATACGGCATTAAATTTATACTAGCACCTAAGTCTGGCAATGCTTCTATTGAACTAAGACTACCCAGAAAACATGGAATTATGAAACTTCCTGGATCAGATAGTTTTTCTGGTATCTTATTCAACAACACTGCTGAACAATTAGCATTCATAGTAACAGCCGAGAGTTCTTCCATTTTCTTTCTATTTGAGATTAGATCTTTCAAGAATTTAGCATATCTAGGCATTCCTGAAATCACATCAATGAAAGGAAGATTTACTTTTATCTGTTTAAACATATCCAAGAATTTGGATTGCTCGGCTTCAAGTTTCTCTTTCTTCATTTTACTCGGGTAAGGAAGTGGTGGTTGGTATGGTTTAACATAAGGTTTAACCTTAACTGTGTTATCTTCATTAACCTTTTGAACTACCGGTTCTTTTTCCTTATCTTGATCAGGTTGTGGTTCTTGTGGAGTAGGAATAGCTTTATCAGAAGTTACAGGTATTTCAGGTGGTTTAAGTGTTGTACCACTTCTTGTGGTAATGGCTTTAGCTGTTTCATTCCGGGGGTTAGCATTTGTATCACTAGGTAAACTTCCCGGTTTTCTTTCACCTATTAACCTTGCTAGGTTTCTTACTTCTTGTTCCAAATTTTGAATAGAAGCTTGTTGATTTCTAAATGCTTGAGCATTTTGTTCATTAGTTTGTTTCTGTGATGTGAAAAACTGCGTTTGAGTTTCAACTAGCTTCGTCATCATATCTTCTAAATTCGGCTTTTTATCATCGGTTTGTTGTGGTGGTTTGTTTTGAAAATTAGGTCTTTGCTGATTGTAAGTATTATTGGATACTTGTTGATTGCTAGGACCTTGTTGGTTGTTGTATGGAATATTTCGGTTATAATTCTGATTTTGATTGTAGATCGGTCTTGGCGGTTGATAATTATTCTGATAATTATTTCCAGGCCTTTGGTTTATGTATGAAATATTCTCTCTTTGTTCCATTGTTAATTCAATACTGAGACAATCTTTTGTCAAATGTGGTCCTCCACACTGCTCACAACTAATTCGTATTGAGTGAATATCATTAGTCATCTTTTCCATTCGTCTCTCCACAGCATCTATCTTTGCGGAAATGGAATCTAAGTCATGGCTAGAATCGGCTCTAGCTGCTTTAGATGATCTAACGATATCTTTTTCTTGGTGCCACTCATGTGAGTGGGAAGCAGTGTTATCAATAATTTTATAAGCATCAGTTTCGGTTTTCTTCATAATGGAACCACCAGCTGCTATATCTATGTCTTTCCTTGTAGTGATGTCGCATCCTTGGTAGAATATTTGTACTATTTGACAGGTGTCTAAACCATGTTGCAGACATCCTCTTAATAACTTTCCAAATCTTATCCACGCCTCATATAGAGTTTCATTCGGTTTCTGTTTGAACGTAACAATTTCTCCTTGAAGTCTTACGGCTTTAGATGCCAGAAAGAATTGTTTAAGAAATTTTTCAACTAAAACGTCCCATGTATCAATCGCCCCTTCAGGTAACGATTCCAACCAATCTTTGGCTTCTCCCTTTAAAGTCCAGGGAAATAACATGAGATATATCTGTTCATCCTCCACTTCTCTTATTTTAAATAGTGTGCAGATCCTATTAAAGGTACGAAGATGTTCATTTGGATCTTTTTTCGGCGCACCACTAAATTGGCATTGATTAGTCACCATATGTAGAATTTGTCCTTTGATTTCATAATCTGGCACATTAGTGTCAGGATGAGTAATTGTGTGACCTTGGCCAGTGCGTTTAGCTCTCATTCGGTCTTCCATACTTAAAGGTTCCAGATTCTCCATAATTGAATTTGTTG
The DNA here is from genome assembly GCF_046630445.1 of Rutidosis leptorrhynchoides. NCBI lineage: Eukaryota > Viridiplantae > Streptophyta > Magnoliopsida > Asterales > Asteraceae > Rutidosis > Rutidosis leptorrhynchoides. The sequence continues at coordinate 197,225,753 of NC_092339.1, forward strand.
AATCGGAATCACTAGAGGATTCTGATTTAATGGTTCGTTCCTCAACAATCTCTGTTTGAATGATTGGTGGTTCCGGAGGAAAATTTAATGGTTCAGGATCTATGAATCGTCCCTGAATATTCTCCGGATTCTCAATTGTGAGATCGGGTTCAAAAAATGGATTATCGGAAATTTGAACTGGAGTACTTGGTCGACTGGATGACGATTCTAAAGAAAAATCAACGGCGGTAATATTTGCTAAATGTCTTGATCTAGTTACAGGTGGTGAACGTACAAAAGGTGGTGAACGTCTTGCTCGGTGCATTCACTGAATATCCTATTAGTTTTTAAAAAGGAAAGAAAAATTATATAAGTTATCCAATTAATAGACTTTTCTGATTTTGTCCACGTTTCGAATAGGCAAAAGATGCAGCAGAGGGGCAGGATTCGTTTGGTCTCAATATAATTGAGGACTGTTTGGCTCCAATAACCCGGTCCACGTACAAATCCAACTATTACTACGAACCAGAAAATTTTGATGTCTATCAATTTAACCACTTAAAATAAATTTTTGTAATTTTAAGAAATTTAGATAAGAAGTAGAATAAAAATCTATGTCCTAAAGACTAGAATAGCGAGAAATAAGAAAGAAAAAGAGCGTGTCGGAAAAAGATCGAAAAATAAAAATAAGAAAGAAAAAGAGTGACTTATAGAACTTAAAAACACTCGACTAACCCAACCTTATTACTATCACTAACTTAAAATTATAATCGCAAATTGAGATTACTAATTGGAATGATAATTGATACATAGGTAAAAGGCGTCTAAAAATATTAAAGCTTACAAGTAAAACTATATCCCAAATGAAAATATCTTAAAAAGAGGTACTAAAACTTAAAAAGGAGTCACAAAATTCTAAGCACCTAAATCTTAGTCTAAAGAAAAAGCACTTAAGGAATTTTACGGCAAAGCCTAAAAATCTAGAAGTAAAAAATAACTATAGCAAAAACTATATCTTAAAACTAAATACGAGCGAAAAATACAAATATTACGCTAAAATAATTAAAAAGAGACAAAATATAAAAATATACAAAAAGTTGTAAAAATACAATTTTTATAAAAATATTATTTTTATATTATTTATTTTATTAAACTATTAATTTTATATTTTAATTAAACTAATTTAACTAAAATACAATTTAATTTAAAAACTTAAAACTAATTATAATAATAAATAAGTAATTAGGGTTAATAATAATAAATAAATAATAATTACCCCGTATTTAATGCTGATTAGGGTTTCTGTCACGTGTGTCAGGGAGGCTCCGCGAGTTGCGGTATTCGAAGCTGCAAACTCCGCGAGTCGCGGGGATCCAAAATTCAACTCAGGTACAGGATTTAATTCGACATTTTTTTTATGTTTTAATAAAAACAAAATATTTAAATAAAACTTATATTTTTATAAAATAAAAATAAAGAAACTTTACAAAACTTAAATATTTAACAAATTCTTAAAAATATTTATATTTTTATTTTCTTTTTATGTTTTCGAATAATTAAAAACGTATTTTTACAAAAGTGAATTTTAATAAAAGTAAACTAAAAATAAAAATCTTTTTTTTTATTTATTTAGCGTTGCGCTTCGGGCTTTTAAGTTTGATTGTCCCCGGCAGCGGCGCCAAAAATAACTTGATGTTATGCGAGGTGTATATAAAATAGCTATTAAATTTTACAAGAAAATACTATAAAATACGATACAATTTTACACAAGATATTTATTTATTTAGAGAATGGATATACTTAAACCTTGCTACAATACTTATAGGCAGTGTACCTAATCGTACAGTAGTGTAGTTTTTAGTAATTCCGGTTCGTTCCACAGGGAAAATCTTTAAACAAAGCTTAACGCTATATTAGTTTTATTTTATAAAAATAAAAATATATATATAAGTAATATTATTATTATAAAGGGGGGGTTTTTTACCGTTTAATGACCGGTTTGTCGATTTTAAAACTTTAGTCGCAGTTAAAACAAAATGTAAAATATTAAATAAATAAAAGACTTAATTTAAAGCGTAAAGTAAATAACGATAATGAAATTGCGATAAATAAAAGTGTGATAAAATAAACTTGCGATAATTAAAAAGTACGATAATTAAAAGTGCAATTAAATACAATAACAATAAATAAAAGTACTATAATTAGAAGTGCAATTAAATATGAAATAAAGGGAATTAAATATGAAATAAAAGAATTATGCTTATTTAAACTTCCGTAATCATGATGTTTGACGTGTTAATTTTAGTTTTATGCCCATGGATTAATTGTCCTTTGTCCTGGATTATTTAATATGTCCGTCTGGTTTTTGTCCATAACAGTCCATCAGTCATAAATATAAAGTGCGAGTGTCCTCGTCAAATTATCCTTATACCCGAAGTTAAATATTCCAACTAATTGGGAACTTAAACTTTAACAAGATTTTAATACTTTGTTTAATAATTACACCAGGTTATCGACTGCGTGTAACCCATGGTTTTAATACTCTGTTTTCAATTATGGCAAGTGTCCTTGTACATAATTTCACCCCTGTTTTAATAATTCTAGTGGCTATTAATCCATTCCCGTGTCCGGTTAAATGAACGAGTATTCGTACATATAAATACCCCGCCCATCGTGTCCGATTGAGTGTATATGGTTATTTATAGGGATGTCCAATTGTGAATCTTTATATTAAAATTAACAAACTATCATTTAGTTAAACAAATATAAAGCCCATTAATAGCCCATAGTCTAATTTCCACAAGTGTCGTTCTTTTGTCCAAACCCCAATTATGGTACAAAGCCCAATTACCCAATTTTAGTAATTAGCCCAACATCATGATTACTTCGTTTTAAATAAGCATAATAATAACTTAGCTACGAGACATTAAATTAAAAAGGTTGAACATAACTTACAATCATTAAAAATAGCGTAGCGTTACACGGACAGAATTTCGACTTACACCCTTACAACATTCGCTAACATACCCTTATTATTAGGATTTAAAATTAAAATTAAAATTAAAATATAAATTATATATATATATATATATATATATATATATATATATATATATATATATATATATATATATATATATATATATATTTACGTATATTTTGAGAGAGAGAGAGATAGATTATGGATTTTTGCGATCAAACTGCGTTTGCTTTTATAGGCGGTTTCAGAATTTGGGGCTCCGCGACTCGCGACAATTTTTGCCTTCAAACTCCGCGAGTTGCGGAGTTTGATTTTCCAGCTCACCAACTTTGGAGTCTTTCTTTGCCGACGAATTTTTAATATATTATAATATTTAAATAATTATAAGAATTATTTAAATATTATATTATATTTATGTGCATAGTTGACTTGTAATTTTTAGTCCGTTGCATCGAACGTTGAGAGTTGACTCTGGTACCGGTTCTGGATTTTCGAACGTCCTTGCGTACAATTTAATATCTTGTACTTCGCGTTTTGAATCTTGTACTCTTGTAATTTCGAGACGTTTTTTATCAATAATTGGAACCTCTTTAATTGTATTTTGTACTTTTGAGCTTTTTGGTCGTTTGCGTCTTCAATTCATCAAATCTGTCTTTTGTCTTCACCTTTTAATATTTAAACGAATATCACTTATAAATAGAACAATTGCAACTAAAAGCTTGTCTTTCTTGGGGAATAATGCTATGAAATATATGTTCGTTTTTAGCATTATCAATGACTGTTGAATCAGATTCGAAGAATGTACAGTGTAACTTATTAATGTGAAATCTAAATATTCCTCGGATATTACCTACCCGTTAAAATATTTTCACCATTAACAGTTTGTACAAAAGAATTTTTAATTACAATCTTTATGAAAACATATATACATATATATTTTCTTCAGATGTAATCATAGATTTAAAGAGTTAACATGATATTAATCTCATTTGCTTTTCGGTTTAAGCTAGAATAAATAATCTCTAAAATTTTAGAGATTACATAATCGCCATGAAAAACGAAGATAATTGTTGTAAAACAATACGTAGAACGATGATTATACTCGAGGTACAGAATGAGATGTTGAGGCAGGGATTGTTGATGGTACTGGTGCTGTTACTGATGGTACTGTTGGTGCTGGTGATGTTGTTGGAGCTGGTAAATTTTGCACCATATTCTCCAAATTGATTACTCGAGCGCGAAGTTCGTTGACTTCTTCTATTATTCTGGGATGATTGTCGGTCGGAACGAGCGAATGAATAAGATCTAGGATTTGAGATAGTATATAGTCGTGACTAGATACTCTGGAAATGAGGCTGAAAATGGTGTTTCGGATGTGTTCGCTTGTAAGTGCTTCAGGTTCTTCTCCAAGAGTGCAGGTTGGTGGGTGGAAAGGATCGCCTTCCTCTCGTCTCCATCGGTTAAGTCGACTACAAACCCATCAGATGAATTGGGGATGGTTGATTGGTTGATTCATTCTGGTGACGCTGCCTCCGGAGCTTAGGTGAACATCCATGTCGAAATAGGTGTCAGAATAACTATCGGAATAGCTATCGAAATCTGAGGGACTCGAACTGGTTGAGGGATTCATCTCGTATGATCAGATGAAGGATTTTCGATAAGAAACAGATTATAGAATGTAGATTGGTACCCTGCAATACATAATTTACATATGCATATATAATACTAAAATCCCATAAGTTACGGAGGAATCTACGAAAGCTGTCAGGCAAAGGTAACAATAACAGATACGCTAAGATATGAATTTATCTATACACTGTCTATGCAATAGAGGTAGTAAGACGTGTCTAGACCTTAAGGATGATAAGCAAATAATTTTCGACACTAAATGATAAGCAAAACTTTTGACATGCAGACACGGTCGAAGTCCAGACCCACTAATGCATCTAAACAACTATCAGTTAGACACACTAATGCAAGACCTGGTTTGCTAGGACCACCGCTCTGATACCAACTATAATAACCCGTCCTAATCCATCTGGACGAATACATTACATTTGGTTACATCACGAGGTACTTGACCTCTATATGATACATTTTACAAACACTGCATTTGTTTTTAAAAGACAAACTTTCATTACATCGAAAGTTGACAGCATGCATACCATTTCATAATATATCCAACTATAATTGACTTAAAAATAATCTTGATGAACTCAACGACTCGAATGTAACGTCTTTTGAAATATATCATGAATGACTCCAAGTAATACCTCTAAAATGAGCAAATGCACAGCGGAAGATTTCTTTCATACCTGAGAATAAACATGCTTTAAAGTGTCAACCAAAAGGTTGATGAGTTCATTAGTTTATCATAAACAATCATTTCCATTATTTTAATAGACCACAAGATTTTCATTTCCATTTCTCATAAACATACATCTCGTATCAGGCATTTCGCAAACTGCATAGAGATAAAAATCATTCATATGGTGAACACCTGTTAACCGATCTTAACAAGATGCACATAGAATATCCCCATCATTCCGGAACACCCATCGGACATTTTAAACTCGAAGTACTAAAGCATTCCAAATTCCAGAATGGGGCTTGTTGGGACCGATAGATCTATCTTTAGGATTCGCATCAATTAGGGGTGCACTAATTCTCAAAATTAGTGATGTTCCCTAATTCTTAGGCTACCAAGCTAAAAGGGGCATATTCGATTTCGATAATCCAACCATAGAATGTAGTTTCGATTACTTGTGTCTATTTCGTAAAGCATTTATAAAAATAACGCATGTATTCTCAGTCCCAAAAATATATATTTCAAAAGCATTTAAAAAGGGAGCAAATGAAACTCACAATACTGTATTTTGTAGTAAAAATACATATGACGATATTGAACAATGCAGGGTTGGCCTCGGATTCACGAACCTATATCATTTGTATATATATTAATACACATATCCTTGTAGTCAAACAATTATATGTATATATATTATTATTAATGATATATTTGTTATTTTAATGATTTATATATTCTATTAGTAACTTAAATATATATATTTATTTTATATATCTTACTTGTTATAAAATAATAATAGAGTTAGGTTATATGTTTTAGATATACTTTTATTTAACTAATGTTTATTTGATTAAAATGATACTGATAAATGAAAAGTTGTAATATCTTTATAATAATAATAATATCAGTAATAATAACAATAATAATACTCAAAATGATAGTTTTAGGGGTAACAAAATAATAATTTTTGTAAAAATGTTAATAATGATTATAATTTTTAATAATGACATTGCTGATAGTGATAATCGTACTAATAATAATAGTGATAATATTAATAATAATATTTATGATAATAATAATAATTGTAACATTTATGAAATGATACAAGTACTAATATTTATGAAAATAATAATAAATTATTTTATTTTCATGATAATAATAATAATACTAAAATGGTAAAAGTAATAATGGTAATAATATTGGTAATACTTATAATAATACTAATGATAATATTAGAAATAATACTACTTAATAATACTAGTAACGATAACAATATTGGTAATAACAATAATAATAATAATAATAATAATAATCATAATTGTAATTATAGTTATGATAATAATCATTTACCTAATACTTTTATTAGTAGTAACAATAATACTAATAACTATAATACTAATAATAATAATAATAATAATAATAATAATAATAATAATAATAATAATAATAATAATAATAATAATAATAATAATAATAATAAAGATGATAATAATAATAATAATAGTAAAAATAATAATTAAATTGCTACCTTTATAAGAAATCAGCTAAAAAAATAAGGAAAGCCCTTGCCCGGGCTTGAACCCGCGACCACTCGCTCACCCGACACCCCGCTTAACCACTCCTCTGCCGCCTGTTTTTGTGATTTAGTACTAACTTAAAATCTTTTAACCCGATTTCTTTCCTGAATCCTCCTTCTTCTTCTTTATAAAACTAAGGTCGAACCAGAAGTATTATTATTTATAATATCAAAACACTCATTTGGTTTTAGGTCTAAACAACAGAGAAGATTTAATGGGGTGTTTGAAATTAATAGAAACAAAAAAAATAAAAATAAAATGTATCTAACATCCTACTGCTTGTTCGACGTGAGGTTTAAAAAAAAATTTGATTTTGAGTTGTAGAACGTTATACATAAATGTTACAACATGAAATAGGTTGGAAATCATCCATGGAAACTTTATCAATCATCAATTGAACTCAAATTTTAACACATATCTCGATTTTGATCAAGGAACATTCGTTTGACTTTTTGCTTTAAAACTTTGACTTAAAAATTTGTAATCGATATATAGAATTGGGATGTGAAATTTTGCAAATAGTTTTATTTAAAGATTACTAACAGGACTACAATTATACATTTTGACAATTTATTCGAAATCGAATTTTTCAAAAATTGGAACCACGAACAGAGCAGGCATGTGTTCTTCACTTTTTTTTCTGATTTAATTTCAAATTGAAATTGAATGTAATTGTTTTTATTTGATAAGGACGATGGATAAATAAGTGACTTCCCTGCTAACTGAGTAATTCGATTCCTTTATAGATACAGAAATCGACAGAAAGCATCACAAGGACATAAAAAGAAATAAGAAAAAAATAAAAAGGTTGCTATCGTTCTATAATTGATCCATGTAATTGAAACTGTGTTAAACAGATTAGGGACAGAAACAAGATTATGCTACAGATTGAAAGTTACTTGAAACTGATTCAGAATCCAAATTGATACGTTCGATATTATTTATTAACAATTAATAATTATAATTATATTAATAAATATTAAAATTCTAATAATATTATTAATAGAATTAATAAACATATTAATATTATCAAATAATACTGAAAATGATAATAATAATAATTTATAATAATAATACTAATTATACTAATATTTTTAATAATAACAATAATTATATTAATAATAATAATAATACTAACATTAATAATAAAAATTATAATAGTAATTATAACATTGATAATAATATTATTATTGTTAATATTAATATTTTGTATTTATTTTTATGATAACTATAATAATAATAATGAATATAAAAATAATAATAATGACCAAAATCATAATCTTATTACTAAGTATATTAATAATTATATTAATGATGATAATAATAATATTAGTAATATTAATATTATAATAATTTAAATGTATCAACTTCGATATCTATAATATATATATATATATATATATATATATATATATATATATATATATATATATATATATATATATATATATATATATATATAATATATTAATAATACTGATATTAATATTAACATTAATAATCTTAATGAAGTAAAAATAATAATTTCTGTATAATAATTATATTTTTAACTCGTACCCTCATTTAATATATTAATATTGTATGTTATACAATATTTATTAATTGATAATAACATATGATATTTTGACTTTTTATATACAATCTCATATACATAATAATTATCTAGAGGAATCATATATCTTTATATATGGTTTCAGTTTAATAACCATTTTATTATCTTGTATATTATTTTATATTCTTATTTCTGCTTATTATATTGAGATTTTATTATTCCAAATTATTATGTATTTATTTTTATATATACATATATATTTACAAACAATTATTCGTGAATCGTCGGGAATAATCGAAAGGGTAATTGATTACATGAATTAAATTCTAAAACTTTCGAAACTCAACATTACAGACTTTTCTTATCGTATCGAAAACATATAAAGATCAAGTTTAAATTTGGTCGGAAATTTTCGGGTCGTCATATTAAGTGGATTAACGGATGTTGATCGATGAAGATTGTGACAACTTATTTTGTATCGGGAGTGTATTGACGTCAAGAATCTCATTTCCCTATGCAATTGTGGTGGATATTGTCAGTATCGAGGATAAGATCGATAAAGTTGACCGTGTGTTTCGGCGGTTCGAGTAATAATTTTGGGGTTTTGTTGACCATAGTTGGCCCGATTTCGAGGACAAAATCTCTTTTAAGGAGGGTAGATTTGTAACACCCGCGTTTTGGGCCTAGTTGAAATAGACTATTTTGCCCTTAAATGTTAGAATTGGTGTTGTTGTTTTATTGTCGGGTTGTTATCAAGACATGATTACTGACTGTGTTATGTCTATTCTCAGGTGATAAAGACAAAGAGAAGGCTCAGTATGATTAGAATTCTGAGTTCCTTCTGTTGCTGGTAATCGGTGAGTGGGATTATCTCCGGATGTAGTATAGAGTAGCAAGTTGTGCTACTATGTTATACTGTTATAGTTGCCATGCTTAGTAGATATGTTGTAATAATGATCAATGTAGAGTTGCCATGCTAGTCGTAGTGACAGTTGTTCGTAGTGGTAGTTGCTTAACAGTTGTGTGCACAAGTTGTAGTTGTCAGTTGGAACCTATAATTGTTAGGTTCAGCTCAGAGAGGTCAACCTAGTTGTGGTTGGGAATAGTTGGCTATTGTTTGTTGAGTATAGTGCTGAACGACGCATCACCTGCGTGTGGATGACTATATTGGGGATTCAGTAGTAAAGACTATCGGTAGATGCTACACTGATCAGCTAGTGGTCGTGTGCCCGTACAAGTCGCCGATCCTCTAGTTAGAGCGCTAGTGGCCGTGTGCCCATACAAGCCGTCGATCCTCTAGTTGGAGCATAGTTGCTAGTTGTTAGTTGCCAGATGATTAGTTGTTAGTTGCTAGTTTCCTGTTATTGATTGTTGTAGTTTCTGTAGTTGTACAAGTTGGTATCGTATGCTAGATCTGTTAGATGATTCCATTCACTTAGCCTTGTGCTAACCCCCCCCCCCCCCCCCCCCCACCTCCTCCCTTGCAGGTTTTGGATGTTAGCGGATTTTGGGATAAAAGTGATTGTTTGAAGATATGTTTGACAAGACGAACTCTGATGTCTTAACTTTTATAAATATGTAACTAATCGTTTGATGTAACACTGGTGGTTTGTAATGAAGTAATTAACTAAGGGTATTTATGTAAATTAAGTCTTTCGCTGTGATTAAAAAAAATCTAGGGTGTTAAATCATGTGAGTTTACTTAGTGTTATGTATGTCCTAGTATTGTCTTAGGATCATCATTACAAATTGTATAGGTCTTGTAACTTCAATTAGTAGAAGCATAGGCTAGCTTAGTGATCTACTTCCTTAAAGGAACTTAGGAAGTTGATTAATCTTATTTAGAGATTAATACTTGTCCAAGGTGAAGACAAGTTGAGCTAGGTTGGAGTTGGTCTTTCAAAGGGATTGAAAGATTAGGTTTGTTGTCTACCAAAGAAGTTGAAAACTTGTAAATCGGATCTCCACCGGGTTTGGAGAAAAGTGTTTAGTGAAGCAAGAAATCCCGATTAGTGTAATTGGGGAGTGGATTAAGGTGGATTAGTTAACATCCGCCCGAATCACTATAAATCCTTGTGTTTATGTTCTTTACATTACTTTGATTATCATTTTGAACATATACACCAAACACATCAAGTTTGAGTTGAATTGGTTGATCATAGTTAATCGAATTTGGTGATCAATCGAAAAAGTGTTAAGAATGTATTAAGTAACTATTCACCCCCTTCTAGTTACTTACAATTGGTATCAGAGCGGTTTCTTAAATCATTGCTCTATAAACATTTTTGAAAGTGTCAAAATTCATTTTGTGCAAAAACTTGAGTCAACGATTCTCGGATCAACTCAAACTATCGGATACTTAGAAGAATTTGTGAAAGAAGCACTAATATTTTTATAAAGTAGATATTGATTTGTGGAAATTAAGATTTGAGGCTTATCTCAAATCCAAGTATTACTACTTGTGGAGAATAATCAAAGTAGGAGACTTTGTTCCACAAGCAAGTTCAAGACTAGTGAAGCCAACATTTCAAAACAATGAAGTTTTGAAACAATTTGATGCTATTTCACTACTTCATGAAGTTCTTCCTAATGAAGAAAGAATGAAGATAATTTCATATGAAAGTGTAAAATAATGTTGGGATTCACTATGCTCTCAAGAAGAAGAAAACTCTAGGAGTTTAAAGGGTAAAAGGGTAAGAGAGAATTTGAAGAAGCTTGGAGATTTTCAAGAAAAGGGTTTGGATGGAAATGAATATTTTTGCCTCATGTGTTCTTGGAATGATTTAAATCAAGATGGTCAAAGTGAAGAAGAGGTTAAATCTCCCTTCAAAGAACATGACTTCTCAAACATGGATTGCAATGAGGTACATGTATTATATCCTTCTAATTATAAAGAATTGTTAGATGATTACAAGACTATTAAATTTGTAGATGATAGTAGTCATGACAAAGTAAAACTTTTAGAAAAAGAATTACACAAAGTTAAGCAACTTAACAAAGTTCTAATTGATGAAAACAACACTTTGAAAAGAAAGCTTGAAAAGACGACTATTTACTATTCATCAAAAGATAGACTTGAAATGAATTTGTGTCACGACTCTAGCAAATACAAATCATGTAATCAAAGTCCATTGTCTATTATTAGGAGAATTGAGAACATGGGACAAATGGGCCAAACTATCAATTCAATGGAAGGGATAAGTCAAGGATTGGGTAACCTTAAAATCAATCAAAACCAATGATCAAAATGCTAATGAGAATAACCTTTTCAAAAGACTTTGAATTAATGAAAGGTTTTTCATACAAATGCAAAATTGTGTTTGAAAATGATTTTAAAAGGATTGTTGAAGGAAGTCTACTTGTATTAGGATTGTGTATTTGAATGAAACTATGAATTGCATGCTAAATACAAGATTGATACGTTTTGTGTATATATGTGTATAATTGAATATATATATATATATATATATATATATATATATATATATATATATATATATATATATATATATATATATATATATATATATATATATATATAGTATATTACGTGTAATTGATGATGAAACATCGGGAGGATGTAATCATTCAATGTTAGGAAAAGAAAACTTATCCTCAAGTATTCTATAGAACCTAAGAATCATCAAAACGCACTCAAGAGAAGAAGAAGTGAAGAAATTTGTGATCAGGAGATCCACGACTGCATCACGGCTGACCGCAGACTCAACCCTAGAAACCTATTTCAAACGTCTGGAAATTTCTCCCACGGCTAACACTACGGTCGACCGTTCTTCGACCGTACGTGGTCTGATTCTGTTTTAAACCTAATAAAACCCTCACTCTTTATCTCATTCAAACTCACTTCAAAAACAAATATTCTCTACACGACTGAGGAGATCGACCGTACAAAGAAGAACACGCATTCCTTCCATCTCAATTCCTACTTTCGGTATGATTAATCCTTGTTTTCCTAACATTCAATTGTGTTTGTATGATGAACTAGTGTTATGAAGAAACCCTAACTAGAATGTACCAAAACTCAAATTAATGCAAACAATCAAAATTGTTCTTGAGAACAACATAGAAATGATTGTAACGACGCCTATCTATGCACTAATTTAACTTTGGACGATTCTTGGGTTCATTATACATCTAGGTTAGATTAGCATTGTGACGACCCGGGAATTTTCGACCAAATTTAAACTTATTCTTTGTATGATTTCGACACGATAAGCAAAGTCTGTAATGTTGAGTCTCGAAAATTTTAAAATATATATTCATGTAATCAATTTCCCTTTGACCATACCTGATGATTCATGAAAAATTAATTGTAAATAGATATGTGTGTATGTATATATATAAATAATAATTCGAAATATAATTTGAAATATTATATTCTTTAGTTATTAGAATTAATTTTTGTAAAATAAAATAATAGGAGTTATAATAAAATTTATTATTAAAATAAATCTATATATATATATATATATATATATATATATATATATATATATATATATATATATATATATATATATGTGTATATATATGTAAAGTATATCGAATATACATATATTGTTTCGAATTTATTTAGTAAACGATGATAACACACGTCCATTATTTCGATTGATAATAAATAAGTTGCGAGCTTGTGAGTGTAAATAAATAAATAGTAGACAAGCCTACTCGATCATGTATCGCACATTTTATGACTAAAATATACATGAACTTAATTTAAATAAATTTGGGAATTTTAATTGTACTTTTATTCGCCATTAATCAACAACGGAACCCGAAAAGATACCTAAGCTAAAAGGTAGATTAAATTATGTGATGGCTTTACTATATAATTTACATAATTCAATCTGCACGTTTTCTGTTACTTTAATAATTCTTAGATTATTATTTTATAATACATTATTATTATTTCATCCGTGATTTCATTTGATAGATAGATGTTAATATTAGTTGTTAGCAATCCCTATCTATCAGATCTATCTCTATCTTTCTTTCTAAATCTCTGTCCATTTATATTAGAGATATACACAAACATACAATGGGGATTATAGATAACACACTTCCTCCTTCTTATTTTTCTAACAAACTAAGCACCATCATCTTTCACCTTGAATCACCTTTATACATCACCCTTGTATTCGTTTTCTCTGATTCTTTCCTGTTGTCAAGTATCACCTTATAACCACTCTTACATACAAGATTAGAATCGGTACATACTTGTCTCATGTTTTTACTCGACCCAAAATCATAGTCATAACCATGACAACTTCAAACACACCTACAATATTAACCAAACCACCACCATAGATGTTTTTCTGTCTGGCTGCAACACAACCGAAAACCACTTGGGTCTTTCGTTGGTCGAATGTACAACACCAACCATCACCATCATCCCTGGTTCAACTATCATTACAACAACACTCGATCATCTCCTGTTTCTACTTCAATTGATGCAAGTACAGCTGCTATTTCTTGTTGGCATCATCAAACTATTACTGCTACAGCTACTACAGGTTCGTTATCAAACCACAACCATCACCTCAGTTCAACCACCACCATCGTGTTCTTTCATTTCAATGGCTTCTGTATTGTATCTTTTGAAACTCACTTCAAATCTTCATCACTTGAAAACACTCATTTAACGGCCAACGATCACCACCCTCTCCTCAACGCGAACAAACCCACAAGTAACCACAACATCACCTTCATACATCATCACTATCCTATAACCCAACTGCACACCTATTATTGCAACTTCTTGTGTCTGTTTCTGTGTAAACCAAACACTTTATCAAAAGTCAAGTTACTTTATGTTTATTAGAATTCAAGGCTGACACCTTTTAAGTGTGCAGCCCCACCATTTACTTTCTACTTAACCCATGAAAACAAGCCTTCACAACCCTCTAATTTTGCAGCTACAAATTGGAGTGTAAATCACTTGTATCTTGTTCGGTTTATGGAACCACGAAACCCATTTTTCTAAATTGGTTGAATGTTACAACTTCTGCTATGCTTCTTGAGTGTCTGCTCAAACCGAACAAAACCAAATACCTCTCGCTATTTATTTTTTTCTTTCCTTTCGTCTTCTGTTTTGGAATTGAGAACTTGCAGCTGCTATGGTTCTTCTTCTAAAACTGTGCGGCAAGAAAGTGATGATGATGTTATATTAGGAAAAGGTGATGAAAGTGTACATGTAATGACATAAAGAAAGATAATTAAGAATGATGAATTGATGAGGAATTGATGTTGATCGATTGTTATTTTAATTATTTGCTGAGTCAGACGAATCCAAGGAATTCACATACATATCCTATCTTAACTACTGGATCGATTATTAGGACTAATGGACTATTTAGGGTGGTTCATCATGGGCTTGTTAAGCATTGGGCTGTCATGATTAATTGGGCCGTTTGTTTTAGTTGGCCCAAGACCCACTTGTGAGACCTGCTAAGCGAGTTGAATAATGATGATGAATTGGTGTTTTGATCGGTGATGACTAAGATGAAACATTAACTAAATGAGTTATATAGTTGTAAGTTCGAGTTTAAATCACAAAAGCATAACAGATCAAATGGTTTAGAGGTGATGTTAGGGAACGAAAGGTCGGGTGTTCGAGCCCTGCCTATGACATAATTGTTATCCCTTTTAAGGTAGTATTATTGTTTACTATTAGTAATTATTATTATTATTATTATTATTATTATTATTATTATTATTATTATTATTATTATTATTATTATTATTATTATTATAAGTATTAACATATAACATTTTTATTTATTAGTATTATCATTATTATAAGTATTTTCCTTTTTATTAACAATGTTATTATTATTATTATTATTATTATTATTATTATTATTATTATTATTATTATTTTTACATTATTATTATTATCATTATTACTAAAAGTATCATTATTTTTAAATTTAGCATTTTTATTAAATTAGTATTATTATTGAAATTAACATTTTTATTATTAAAATTATCATTATCATTATTATTAGAATCATCATAATTTTTATAATGAGTATTATTATTTTTATCATTATTATTATTAGTATTATTAATATTAATATATCAAATAAAGATTTTCTATGTAAAAAAATATTATTAACATAAAGCATAACTATATTAATATTTTTGTAACAAATATTAATTATCTATTTAATGTATATAAAATATATGTAGTTAATTTAGTTATTAATGAAACATACAAATTTCTAAAATAACAATTAAAAATAATACCTAAATTTGTTCGATTACCATTATACGTGTTAATATATATACTTGATATAGGTTTGTGAATCCGAGGCCAACCCTGCATTGTTCAATATAGTCATATGTATTTTTACTACAAAATACATTAGGTGAGTTCATTTGATTCCCTTTTACTCTTTACATTTTTGGGACTGAGAATACATGCGCTACTTTTACAACTTCTTTATTAAATGCTTTTGAAATATATTTTGAACTGCAAATACATGAAATGCTTTTATAAATGTTTGACGAGATAGATACAAGCAAAACATTCCTCGAATGAATTATTATGCAGACAGAAGTTCTGCGAATTTTTATTGAATTATGTGGACATGATAATTGCCACCATTGAATTATGTAGACATGATAATTGCCACCATTGAATTATGTGGACATGATAATTGCCACCATTGAATTATGTGGACATGATAATTGCCACCATTAAATTATGTGGACATGATAATTGCCACCAGTTGAAGTGAATGTTATATATCGAGAGAATGATTTTATACACAGGTTATGTGTATGATATTTTGTACACAAGATATGTGTACGGTTACTATGATTTATGAAAATGGTTTTGTACACGAGAAAGATGTATTGTATTTTAAAGATATTGCATGTACATTACAGGTGGGTATAGGATTCGGGCCTATTTGTACCATATAGGATTTAAATTTTGTGGTCTATTAAAATGATGAATTTTATTGTTTTAAGATAAACCTATGAACTCACCAACCTTTTGGTTGACACTTGAAAGCACGTTTATTCTCAGGTATTAAAGAAATCTTCCGCTGTGCATTTGCTCATATTACATGGAGTCGTTTATGACATATAGAGGTCAGAACCTCGCAATGGGACCAACTGTTGAAGACTTCGTCCAAATGGATTAGGACGGGGCACTACAGTTGGTATCAGAGCGGTGGTCTTAGCGAACCAGGTCTTGCATTAGTGTGTCTAACTGATAGTTGTTTAGATGCATTAGTGAGTCTGGACTTTGACCGTGTCTGCATGTCAAAAGTTTTGCTTATCATTTCTAGTCAGAAATCATCTATTTATCATCCTTAGGAAATTACCTGCTTATCATTCTTAGTCTAGACACATCTTATTGCAATGATTGCATGAATAGTGTATAGACAAAATTCATATCTTAGCGTATCTGTTATTATTACCTTTGCCTGACAGCTTCCGTAGATTTCTTCGTAACTTATGCGATTTTAGTATTTTATATGCATATGTAAATTATGTATTGCAGGGTACTAATCTACATCCTATAATCTATTTCTTATCGAAAAATCCTTCACCTGATCGTACGAGATGAATCCATCAACCAGTTCGAATTCCTCGTATTCCGACAGCTATTCCAATATGGAGTTTCACCTAATCTCCGAAAGCAGTGTCACTAGAATGAATCAACCAATTCATCTGATGGGTTCGTAGTCTACTTAATCATTGAAGACAAAAAGAAGGTGATCCTTTCCACCAACCAACTTCACCTCTTGGCGATGAACCTGAAGCACTTACCGGCGAATCTATTCGAAACACCATTTTCACACTCATTTTTCGAATATCTCGCCACGATTATATTCTATCTAAAATTCTAAACCTTATTCATTCGCTCGTTCTTACCGACAATCATCCCGGAGTAATCGAAGAAGTCAACGAACTTCGCACTCGAGTAATCAATTTGGAAAACGTGGTGCAAAACCTACCAGCTCCATCAACAGCACCGGCAACACCAGTACCACCAACAACCCAAGTTTCAACATCACACACCTCAACATCTCATTCTGTACCTCGAGTATAATTAGCGTTCTACGAATCGTTCTACATCAATTATCTTCATTCTACATGACGATTATATAATTTCTAATGTTTTAGAGATTATATATTCTTGTTCTAACGATAAATCAAATGAGTTTAATATCAATATTATTAGTGATAATAATAAATAATATTATTTTCTAACTATAATAATAATGATTTTAAAATAATAATATTAATATCACAAATTACATGTATTAGATTTTATATCTATAATAAATAATAATAATCTTCATAACTCTGATATTAATATTAATACTAATATTTATTTTAATGAAGGTAATAGTAACATTATTAATAAAATGACTATATTTTAATCTTGTAATTACTTTTAATATATTAATTTTACAATTTATTAATTATGTAATTCTAACCTTATATAATAACATATCTGAATATATATCATTTATATAATTTATATACCTTTCAATAAAATAACTATTAATAGAAATCCTATATATACAAATTCATTTTTTTTATTATATTTATTTATTTTGTATCTTATTTTTAATACTTATCTCTATTGTTTACATTATATTTTAAAATTTTAAATTATTATACATACTTACTTTTATATATATATTTACATATATATATATATATATATATATATATATATATATATATATATATATATATATATATATATATATATACATATATATTTATAATTATTTGTTCGTGAATCGTCGGGAATAGTCAAGGTCAAATGCATTCATGAAAACAGTTCAAACATTTTAAGACTCAACTTAACAGACTATGCTTATCGTGTTGAAAACATATAAAGATTAAGTTTAAATTTGGTCGGAAATTCCCGGGTCATCACAGTGATCGAGTCTGAGACATGTACACGGGTCACGATACGAATTAATTAATTCGAATATTATATATTAAACTTTATATGAATTATTGGACTGTCAACTGTGGACTATCGACTATGGACTGATAATATTGGACAATTTAAAATGAATTAAAATATTGATTATAACATATGAAACTAAACGATTCTTCAGGTTTGCCACTTGATTTCATCCTAAACTTCATTTGTATCTTGACGATTACAATCTGCGTTCAAACCTTTCATGATTCTTGAAAACACCTCAATCGAGAGGATGAACCAACCGCACTTCATCTACGAAAGAAAAGATTGATGCGTATAGTTATACATCAGAAAAAAATCAGAACCTGAGTAAACGTTTAACACGTAGATGTACTGATTTCTTTAGCGTTATTATTACCGAAAATAGCTTTACAATCTCTCTCCAAATTAGCCCATTTTGTCACAGCTCCAGCAAGTCAACTTCGACTTTTCATTCGAAGTAGTCTTACTATAATCCTGGTATATATACAATTACCCTTTTGATACCGAAGAATTCTTTTATATTCCACCATATTACCAGCAGACGTACCAGCAACCTCGTTGCTTCTTGGCTTAAATCTCTCTGACAAATCATTATATTTATTCATTGAAACCCTATCATATACTCATCCGCATCTTGTAACGAGAACTGCCATAACAATTACCGGGAATCAGCAAACAGTACTTTGAAAACTCACAGCATATCTACATCAACAGTTATATGTATGACATTTATCTCTTAGAATTATGATCTCTCATTCTGAAATTCTGAAAAGCACTCAGTTACAAATCAATACTCTAAAGGTTGAAAAAGCTGAATGAAGCAGCAGAAATCATACACAACCGTAAACGAATTTAATCATTGAAAGTTTGATGATAAAGAATAGTATGTTGGAAAAGCTCAGAAAAGTTAGAACTGGAAAATGGATTGAGCTAACCACGAAGGAGACCAAGGACAAATACAAGGACCATACCATATATTCAAAGAACCCAAGTAATTCTGGATCCGATGAAACCTTCAATGAATATCTTACTCCATACCCATGTTAAAATCTTGCAGAAAATCTTTCGTCATCAACCATCGAACTTAGAAATTCCAAAATATCATCATAAATATCTTCGATATTTCTGAAGATATTTTCATAAATATTCTCGTCTGAAATTATTTATCTCTTCGTGCTATCTATATTACATCATAAAGGAAACTACTTTAGTTTCTAAAATTCTTTAAAAATTCGAGTTTAAATTAAGAATGTTTTTGAAGTAGTGTTGGGAATTGATGCATGAGTTAGTATAATATAATGACACTTGATCAACGTGATTATATTATAGTAAGTCATGCTGAGTTTCTAATGGAACGTGATAAAGGATCACAGATCATACCTTTATCATGTGTCATGTTACATAACTCTTTCATTCTGCTTAATCTCTGAACGTATCAAGAAATTATATTCTTGATAGTTCCATTCTTAGTAATTTTGGTAGTTTACCAAATCAAATCGTACTATTACGTTCCTTCTTGCTTAAAACGTTATAATCATTCAAAACTCAATATCTAAAAATTGTGGACCATTATTCGCTTGATTTAGAATCGAGAAGAGAATACAAAGGCAAAGAGCTCCGAAACATAAGGGAAGATATAAAACTTGACAACAACACAGAAATTACAAACCATGTATATCAGTGCGTATAGCCATAAAAAGACACGGGAGAATTAAAAATACTATAACCCCAAGGTAATAGTAGAAGTGAATAGATTTCTCCGGTAGTAGATGGAAAAGAAGAATGACAGATACGATAGTCAGGATAATTATAAGGATCAGAACTAGATTAAGCATTTTCAAACTCTATGGAAATGTGAATTAAGAAAGAAATTATTGGAGTGGTGAAAATTAATGGAACGGAAAGGTAAATTTATAGTGGAAATATCAGACAAAGCAATCGAGGCAGATGATCGCATTTAATTAAAGGGATCCTAATTTACTGAATTACCGAAGAATCAGATCTTGTATAGATTCGAAGAATTTCTTTAAATCCCTTAAATTCCGGAATTCAACCGAGACAACGTCAAAAGTTAAGACGCACCTTATTTTCTAAAATCAGCAGTGACTACGTCAAAAGTTAAAAACGAACCTCTATTTACTTTATTTCGCTATTTAGTGATAGCTTCACTCGTACTCTTCGAGTAATCGAATTATCTTTTCCATATTACTCAAAAGTGATAAAACTCTATCTATCAACTCATATTCGTCATGAAAACATTTTTATGGTTAACCGTGACAACCACACTCAAATTTCGGGACGAAATTTCTTTAACGGGTAGGTACTGTGATGACCGGAAATTTTCGACCAAATTTAAACTTATTCTTTGTATGATTTCGACACGATAAGCAAAGTCTGTAATGTTGAGCCTCGAAAGTTTTAAAATCTATATTCATGTAATCAATTACCCTTTGACCATATCTGATGATTCACGAACAATTAATTGTAAATAGATATGTGTGTATGTATACATAAATAATAATTCGAAATATTATATTCTTTAGTTATTAGAATTAATTTTTGTAAAATAAAATAATAGGAGGTATAATAAAATTTATTATTAAAATAAATCTATATGTATATATATATATATGTATATGTATATATATGTAAAGTATATCGAATATACATATATTGTTTCGAATTTATTTAGTAAACGATGATAACACACGTCCATTATTTTGATTGATAATAAATAAGTTGCGAGCTTGTGAGTGTAAATAAATAAATAGTAGACAAGCCTACTCGATCATGTATCGCACATTTTATGACTAAAATATATATGAACTTAATTTAAAAAAATTTGGGAATTTTAAGTGTGCTTTTATTCGCCATTAATCAACAACGGAACCCGAAATGATACCCAAGCTAAAAGGTAGATTAAATTATGTGATGGCTTTACTATACAATTTACATAATTCAATCTGTACGTTTTCTGTTACTTTAATAATTCTTAGATTATTATATTATAATACATTATTATTATTTCATCTGTGATTTCATTTGATAGACAGATGTTAATATTAGTTGTTAGCAATCCCTATCTATCATATCTATCTCTATCTTTCTTTCTAAATCTCTGTCCATTTATATTAGAGATATACACAAACATACAATAGGGATTATAGATAACACACTTCCTCTTTCTTATTTTTCTAACAAACTAAGCACCATCATCTTTCACCTTGAATCACCTTTATACATCACCCTTGTATTCGTTTTCTCTGATTCTTTCCTGTTGTCAAGTATCACCTTATAACCACTCTTACATACAAGATTAGAATCGGTACATACTTGTCACATGTTTTTACTCGACCCAAAATCATAGTCATAACCATGACAACTTCAAACACACCTAAAATATTAACCAAACCACCACCATAGATGTTTTTCTGTTTGGCTGCAACACAACCGACAACCACTTGGGTCTTTCGTTGGTCGAATGTACAACACCAACCATCACCATCATCCCTGGTTCAACTATCATTACAACAACACTCGATCATCTCCTGTTTCTACTTCAATTGACGCAAGTACAGCTGCTATTTCTTGTGGGCATCATCGAACTATTACTGCTACAGCTACTACAGGTTTGTTATCAAACCACAACCATCACCTTAATTCAACCGCCACCATCGTGTTCTTTCTGTATTGTATCTTTTGAAACTCACTTCAAATCTTCATCACTTGAAAACACTCATTTAACGGCCAACGATCACCACCCTCTCCTCAACGCGAACAAACCCACAAGTAACCACAATATCACCTTCATACATCATCACTATCCTATAACCCAACTGCACACCTATTATTGCAACTTCTTGCATCAGTTTCTGTGTAAACCAAACACTTTATCAAAAGCCAAGTTACTTTGTGTTTATTAGAATTCATGGCCGACACCTTTTAAGTGTGCAGCCCCACCATTTACTTTCTACTTAACCCATGAAAACAAGCCTTCACAACCCTCTAATTTTGCAGTTGCAAATTGGAGTGTAAATCACTTGTATCTTGTTCGGTTTATGGAACCACGAAACCCATTTTTCTAAATTGGTCTAATGCTACAACTTCTGCTATGCTTCTTGAGTGTCTGCTCAAACCGAGCAAAACCAAATACCTCTCCCTATTTATTTTTTTTCTTTCCTTTCGTCTTCTGTTTTGGATTTGAGAACTTGCAGCTGCTATGGTTCTTCTTCTAAAACTGTGCAGCGAGAAAGTGATGATGATGTTATATTAGGAAAAGGTGATGAAAGTGTACATGTAATGACATAAAGAAAGATAATTAAGAATGATGAATTGATGAGGAATTGATGTTGATCGATTGTTATTTTAATTATTTGTTGAGTCAGACGAATCCAAGGAATTCACATACATATCCTATCTTAACTACTGGATCGATTATTAGGACTAATGGACTATTTAGGGTGGTTCATCATGGGCTTGTTAAGCATTGGCTGTCATGATTAATTGGGCCGTTTGTTTTGGTTGGCCCAAGACCCACTTGTGAGACCTGCTAAGCGAGTTGAATAATGATGATGAATTGGTGTTTTGATGGGTGATGACTAAGATGAAACATTAACTAAATGAGTTATATAGTTGTAAGTTCGAGTTTAAATAACAAAAGCATAACAGATCAGATGGTTTAGAGGTGATGTTAGAGAACGAAAGATCGGGTGTTCGAGCCCTGCCTGTGACATTATTGTTATCCCTTTTAAGGTAGTATTATTGTTTACTATTAGTAATTATTATTATTATTATTATTATTATTATTATTATTATTATTATTATTATTATTATTATTATTATTATTATTATTATTATTATTATTATTATTATTATTATAAGTATTAACATATAACATTTTTATTTATTAGTATTATCATTATTATTAGTATTATAAGTATTTTCCTTTTTATTAACAATGTTATTATTATTATTATTATTATTATTGTTATTATTATTATTATTATTATTATTATTATTATTATTATTATTATTACATTATTATTATTATCATTATTACTAAAAGTATCATTATTTTTAAATTTAGCATTTTTATTAAATTAGTATTATTATTGAAATTAACATTTTTATTATTAAAATTATCATTATCATTATTATTAGCATCATCATAATTTTTATAATGAGTATTATTATTTTTATCATTATTATTATTAGTATTATTAATATTAATATATCAAATAAAGATTTTCTATGTAAAAATATATTATTAACATAAAGCATAACTATATTAATATTTTTGTAGAAAATATTAATTATCTATTTAATGTATATAAAATATATGTAGTTAATTTAGTTATTAATGAAACATACAAATTTCTAAAATAACAATTAAAAATAATACCTAAATTTGTTCGATTACCATTATACGTGTTAATATATATACTTGATATAGGTTCGTGAATCCGAGGCCAACCCTGCATTGTTCAATATAGTCATATGTATTTTTACTACAAAATATATTATGTGAGTTCATTTGATTCCCTTTTACTCTTTACATTTTTGGGACTGAGAATACATGCGCTACTTTTACAACTGCTTTATTAAATGCTTTTGAAATATATTTTGAACTGCGAATACATGAAATGCTTTTATAAATGTTTGACGAGATAGACACAAGCAAAACATTCCTCGAATGAATTATTATGCAGACAGAAGTTCTGCGGATTTTTATTGAATTATGTGGACATAATAATTGCCACCATTGAATTATGTGGACATGATAATTGCCACTATTGAATTACGTGGACATGATAATTGCCACCATTGAATTATGTGGACATGATAATTGCCACCATTGAATTATATGGACATGATAATTGCCACCAGTTGAAGTGAATGTTATATATCGAGAGAATGATTTTATACACAGGTTATGTGTATGATATTTTGTACACAAGATATGTGTACGGTTACTATGATTTATGAAAATGGTTTCATACACGAGAAAGATGTATTGTATTTAAAAGATATAGCATGTACATTACAGGTGGGTATAGGATTCGGGCCCATTTGTACCATGTAGGATTTAAATTTTGTGGTCTATCAAAATGATGAATTTTATTGTTTTAAGATAAACCTATGAACTCACCAACCTTTTGGTTGAAACTTGAAAGCATGTTTATTCTCAGGTATTAAAGAAATCTTCCGCTGTGCATTTGCTCATATTACATGGAGTCGTTTATGACATATGGAGGTCAGAACCTCGCAATGGGACCAACAGTTGAAGACTTCGTCCAAATGGATTAGGACGGGGCACTACATTCATAGAATCATTGTTCATATAATATAAATAACATTGTTGCAAATTGAGTGTGATAATGTTAGATGTCAAAGCATGTGTTGATGACGATATTAAAAGTCTAGAACACATATGAACTTTGTGAAAATCATAATCTAGTTGTAAACTCATTGACACTAATGAAGAGTGAAAATGTGAAGAACATTGACATCAAAACATCTAAGTATTGATGATAATTAAAGTTTGCAAAACTTGTTGCCTACAATTGAATTATACATACACTTTGAATTAATTTGAAGTATCATTGTGTAGGAAATGGCAAGAGGAAAGAGAAAGAATGTCGAACCAAGAAGAAAGGATTCATACAATCTACCAACAGATCCAACAGAAAGAATTAATTACAACATTGAGTTTCCTTTTGACCGACATAGTACTGAAGGAAGAAGAGTTAACTACAATCAAATGCCTGAACTCGTAAGACAATTCGAGACTCTTAAATGGGGAGCATTTCTCACTCTTGATGGTCCTATTTACCCATCTCTTGTTCGAGAATTCTATGCAAACTTCAACTTTGTGAGTAACGAAGTCGTCTAAAATCTTCAAGGCACAAATTATCGCTACTCTCTCGAGGACTTTGGGCGCATTCTCCAAGTTCCAACAGACGGAGAAGAATTCTTTAGTCCACGTCATGAACTGATGTATCTTCCGAGATTTATCTCCAACAAAACGGCATTAATAGATATACTGTGCAAGGAGAATGCTCCTCGAGCTGAAATCGAAAGATATGGACTACAAGGAAGACATCTCTCCTCTGAGTATGAAGTTTGGAATAAAGTAATTGGATACAACATCTACTGCAAATCAGGAAATCACTACAACATCCATGCCTCTCAATTTGCTCTCATGTGGTGCTTAGAAAATGGTATCAAGGTGAATATAGCCTATCTGATGGAAACCAGAATGAGTGGAACCATCACCGAAACAACTCGAGGATTACCCTATGGAATGCATCTCAACAAATTATTCAGGCACCTCAAAATCTCAAGTGGTGACTCTGTTCCACTTACTCACAAACCGATATTACCACCCAAGACCACAGGAGGATCAACTTCCAAACGAAGAAGAACTACTGGTGAGGAAGGAACTAGCAGAGGAGCAATTGAGATTTCAGATAGTGAAAACAAAGAAAGGAATGAATCGGTGAGAGACCATGAGGTTAACGCTAAAATGGATAAAATCTATCAGATTCAAATCAAAAGTTTGAAGAAAGAATCAAATGTGAAGAAATTTCTAAAAGGAGTGATCAGAAGCTTGACCTGTAGGTCAGGAAATGAGGAAGATGATGATTTGAGCGATGAATTCTAATAAGCTCTTATGAAACTGCTATATTGTTTCATGGTTGAATGTTTAAGACAATAATGTTTAAGACAATAGTATATATGTTTAATAAATATTCATGTGTGTTTACTACATGCATTCAATTGATCATATGAAAAAGTCTAAACGAAACTGTTAAAGTCACACACGGCTAAACTCACGGTCGACTGTAGGGTAAGCTGTAAATAGATTGACAAACTGTTTTGTCCTATTCAATTCAATAGCTTCAAAAACTCCAATGAGAATTGACATGTTAATCAAAAGACTTTATTCATCTAACCTACGCCACTTATGAGTATTCAATGAAGTAAAGTTGTACCTAGTAAACCTTTATAAAAACTAGTGCATTCAACTAAACTCATACCCATCATCACAATCCCTCAAAATCAATCACTTTCAATCAAGTCATGAGACCTATTGCAGAAGGAAGAGAAGTGTCAACACACTAACTTTCAACTTATTCGCTTGCCAACTTCTCTAGTGTGAATTGAAATGCCTTTCTCAATCTCCGAGGACCTCTATATCCTCTCCATGTGAATGAATTCTATCTAAATTTCCAATTCTATGATGATATGAAGATATCATTCTCTCTCTCTCTCTATATGGCAAAAACTATTCCTTGACACTCGAAGAATTTGGAAAATCATGGATGTTCTAATTAACGGAATCAAATTCTTTCTCAACCCAAACTCATTTGATGAGTTTCCAGAATGGCTAGAAAAAGACAGTGTTTTTGAAACACTGAGTGAAGGACCACTCAAATTTGAGTCCGTTAACAAGGAAGGTTTCCTAGTGCATCACCTTGCTTAAACATATGATCTATGGAAACATATCATCTCTATAAATGTATATGGAAAAGGTGAAATACTTTGGAGAATGAATGCAAATGAGGTTACTCTTCTGGGGTGTCTCATACACTCACTCAAAGTAAACATTGCATTTCTTATGGCATCAAGAATGCAACAGGCAGCTCAAGAACCCTACTTGAAATTACCATATGGTCTTCATCTAACTAAATTATTTGCTCACCTCAAATTAACAAACACCGATCATTATGCTACTCAAGTTTCATCATATCCAATATGCAGAGCGTCAACTAGAACATTCGTTGAACCTTTACTTGATAACTCTCCAAATTTTAGCCTCATTTCAACCGTGGGACAAAGCAGCGTCATTAACAAGAATATTCTGAAAATCAGATGACATCTGAACAAACTTGAAGGAATCATAAGAGACACTCATCACTATGTTCACCGCAAGAAATAGGTCAGGGCAATTTGAAGAATGCCTACCCATACCATGAATATGTGTGCTCTTTATTGTATTTTCCATGCATATTGTCATGTATGCATAACTATGTTTTGTGTTTGCTATGAATAAAATGTGTGCTTGTTATGTTTTAATAAATATTTTCCATCATGCAAATTTAATGGGGAGCTTTGCTCTAAGGGTGAGCATAGTTCTAGGGGGAGCTCACATTTTTTCTTTGACAAAAGGGAGAGAAATATGGATACAAGTGATTGTTAACACTTGCGTATTTATAGCAAAATGTCCCTCATCACTTGTATGTTTGTCATCATCAAAAAGGGGGAGAATGTTGGTTGAATATTGGTTAATGGACTAACCGACAAAGTTAAGTATGATGCTTAACCAAATAATATGTTTTGATGATGACACATACATATGCATAAGTGATGATTGACATTTTAACATATAACACGCAGTACCAACACACTTAAGCTGATTACCAAGTACCAACACACTTAAGCTAATGTCACTAGAACACTAATTACAATTAAAGATGACTTAGGGACAATTTAAGGCTAAATGAAGAATATTGCTTTCAAATAAAGACTTGTAATCCTAAAATACACTTAGATACATTTAGGATGGTCATCAAGTCCCAACTAGAGATTGCTCTTCCCTTGTGCATGTGTTGGACATTAATGTGTGCTTACATATTAATCATGCAATATGATATATTGCAAGGAAGCTTGCTAAAAGCTTAAACTATAATATTGTGCAAATATCTATATGATTGATAACTATCTCTTGCTATGTGTGAGTATTACTTGCTACTTGCTAATATGTCTAATACTCATCAATTTTCCAACTTGATTAATATGCTTGCTTTGCGCTTACTAGTTAGAATACTAGGATTCAAGTAACTAGTCTACTCTAATAAATTAAGTGTAAAATGGTTCACAAAGGAATAATGGTCAATAATCTATTTGGTCTTGTCTAAGTAACACATTGTGATTACTTGTCAAAGTATGACTTAACATTGCTGTCTTTACACACTTAATGTTTATTTTAGAAAGACATCATTCAATTAATCTCCACTAAATCTTAAAATGAATATGACTTGTGATTAATTGGAACTGGGAAGTTAATAACATGATGACTAGTCTTTAGGATTGAACCAATTAATCAGCCTAACTAAGTCTTGACCAAAACTGAGATTACCCAAAATGTCAATCAAGACACTTCTCCAAGATTGTTGGGTTTACCACATTTGGAGTGTTATGTCATTTTCACTCAATAAGACCAAATCTCACACACTTAATGCATATGTACTTGTATAGGATATTGGGTTTCTTTTGCAGGTGCTAGAAGGAGTAAAGATTCCAAAATGTGATGTTCAAATCTGAGTCAAACGACTATACAACGGATATACAATCTTGGACTGGAGCACGCAAGATCGAACCACGGTCGACCGTGTCTACAACCATGTGACAACGGCTATTTTTTGAATCTCACTATAAATGGAAAGCATTGAATAGCATTTGAAGCTAACCCTCTTGCATATTTAAAAAGCTTATTTCCAGAGATTACAAGGGCTCTAATTACTACTCAAATGTGATCAAGCAAGAGAAGATTCTATGACCTTATAGATATAGAATTTGGTTGATGTAAACTTACTAATCAAAATTGTTCATCTTGTGAGTTTACTTAGTGTAATGTATGTCCTAGTATTGTCTTAGGATCATCATTACAAATTGTATAGGTCTTGTAACTTCAATTAGTAGAAGCATAGGCTAGCTTAGTGATCTACTTCCTTAAAGGAACTTAGGAAGTTGATTAATCTTATTTAGAGATTAATACTTGTCCAAGGTGAAGACAAGTTGAGCTAGGTTGGAGTTGGTCTTTCAAAGGGATTGAAAGATTAGGTTTGTTGTCTACCAAAGAAGTTGAAGACTTGTAAATTGGATCTCCACCGGGTTTGGAGAAAAGTGTTTAGTGAAGCAAGAAATCCCGATTAGTGTAATCGGGGAGTGGATTAAGGTAGATTAGTTAACATCCGCCTGAACCACTATAAATCCTTGTGTTTATGTTCTTTACATTACTTTGATTATCATTTTGAACATATACACCACACACATCAAGTTTGAGTTGAATTGGTTGATCATATTTAATCGAATTTGGCGATCAATCCAAAAAGTGTTAAAAACGTATTAAGTAACTATTCACCCCCCTCTAGTTACTTACACAAACGTCTATATCTTTAGCACGGACATATGTTTCAAATCTTTGTTTTCAATAGCAAAATCCTTCACTCTCAAGTTGTGGTGGTCTTTGCATAGAGGAACCTTCTCTATAGCTCAAGTTCTCAAATTTTTGTTCCATGATCTTTAACTCAAAAGTTTGCAAAAATTAATTTTTATTTTAAAAATGATAATTTTAGCAAAACGTTTAGAGCAACCGCTCTGATTCCAATTGTAAGTAACTAAATGGGGGTGAATAGTTACTTCGTGGAATTTTGGAAAAAAATTTCGATTTAGAACTTGAGAAAACTATAGTGTGATTTGAATAGTTTGTTCACAAGTATAATAAATACGAAGATAAGGGATGAGAGAACAAACATGAAGATTTATAGTGGTTCGGGAAGATGTTAACTAATCTTCCCTAATCCACTCCTTAATTCTAACGAATTGAGAGTTACTTTCACTATGATGCTCCAAACTCGGTGGAGTGTCCGGATACAACACTAGCTCCTTGATAAGCCGCCACTTATGAACCCTTACGTCACGTTGAAGAATTCACAATCACCAAATGATCTTACCACAAGATCCTAATGCTACCAGTAAGTGAAACCTCACTTATCTTCTAGATCCCTTTAAGAAGATAATTTACAAGTAAACTCACAACTAAGTTTACAATCACTCTTGCTTGAATCACTCTAAATTGAATACAATGAAATTTGAATGATATCAGTAAATGTATAGAAATGTAAGTGCAAGAGGTGAGTCTTCAAGTGCTCCAAGATTTCGCTTTTATAGGCAAGAGAAATTCAAACCCGGATGTCTGCGGCTCACCCCACGGTCGACCGTGGTTCGATCGTGCAGCTCTGATCTCTGAATTTTGTAGCCGTTTGAGATCTTTTACTTTGCCTTTTTCCCTTATTAGAAGGCTGCAATTAGATGCCAAAAGCATCTGAAAAGACCTGCATTACCCATTCTATCTTGGAAGCATGCTTTGAAGTTGACCTTGACTTAAAAGAGGTAAGTCAATTTGTACTAGAGGTGTGTCATTGATTTACTTTTAAGGCAAATGCAGAATTTTGATCACATGACAACCATATGCTTCCAAACTTCAAGTCACAAGTCTTCAACCCTTTTGTCAACATTAGTTTTGTAAGTATGTGCTCTTATTGGCTACTTGCAAGCTTCCAATTTAGACTAACTTGTTTTTATATGAAGACTTTTGGGAGTTTACACTAAACTCTTATTAAACACATAATTAGTGCTTAATGGTTAATCAAGTGAAGAGTGTCTCTTTAATTGGGACTTAATGACCATCTTTAAGTTTTATTACTTTTATATTAGATTTAAAAAAAAAACACTTAATAAAAGGACTTTTAGCCATACTTGAATGTTTAACATTAATCATACGCTAAAAGTGTCATTAGGGTGTCATTAAATGTGATTAGCCAAGATTAGTGTTTTAGTGACCAAAACTCATTTGAATATGAAGGGGCAACTATTCTAAGTATGTTTAAACAAGTTTTGTAAATTATAGATGCTCCGAAGTAGTCAAACATTTTTCGATCAAAATCAGGACAGTGAGTTTCTGCGGTCGACCCACGACTGACTGTGGAGTCGACCGTGTACCTTGTTTCGAAGAACAAAGGTACAGGGCATTCACGGTCATACCTGCGATCGACCGTG
Organism: Rutidosis leptorrhynchoides; assembly: GCF_046630445.1. Taxonomy (NCBI): domain Eukaryota; kingdom Viridiplantae; phylum Streptophyta; class Magnoliopsida; order Asterales; family Asteraceae; genus Rutidosis; species Rutidosis leptorrhynchoides. Next base: position 197,256,956 of record NC_092339.1, read on the forward strand.
GACTGACCGTGCTCCTTCAATATTTTTCAAATGACTCTTTTGACTTTATGTTTTTGTGTATTGGTCGTTTGCTAGAGATAGTGTACACTTATGAACTTGTGTTGTTCTATACGTTGTTGTAAGCACACAAGACGTGGTGTCATCATCAAAACAAAGTATTTAACATTTGAATATCAATATTGGATTAGTAACCAACACCTTCCATTTGTCACAAAAAAGTTGTGCGAATTTTTTATAGTGTATGAAATGGGATAACAACACTTTATAAATTCAGAATGTATCAAAAGTTTGCGAAATTTCATCATTAAAAGGAGTTATCTTCGGGGTGTGGAGAATCAGATAGTATTGGGCGAATCAATCTGCATACAGTAAGGAAAATCTGGGGTGTTCATCGGTTCGGTTTTCGGGTTATTAATAATCAAGATTTCGATAATTTATTAATATTTGGAGCTTAATTGTGACGTTTACTATTTCCGTTAATGAGAACATGAACATAATAATTTGAATAACATAAATATAATGTAGGTCACTTAATCGTCATATGGGTGATAAACTATTTTGCTAATTAGATTCTAAAATATAATGACATTAAAACAAAAATATACAAAATATATACTAAAATTTTTGAATTCGGTTTTCAGTTTAACCGAATTCAGAATTCCCAAAAATGAAAAACAGAAACCGAAAACCGAATTTAAATCCGGTTTCAGTTTTACTCGATCCGAAAATCGTTTTTCAAATTCGGTTTCGAATTTTTCAGTTTGGTTCCGGTTTGATTTTCGGGTTAAACGGTTTTCAAACCAAATACTGCCCACTCCTAAAAAAAAACTTATCAGTAACCTACTTTTCTTGTAACCTCCCTTTCAGGTATGTAGTTATTTTTATGTAACACGTTCATTAATTAATTATTTCATATTACCTTAGATTAGATCATGACATACAATAACACATAACACACAATAATAAAAATAATAATTACATAACATATGTTTTCATAAAACACGTATAATCAAGATTAAATAAGTTCATATTGATGAACTGAATGTATCAACATATCAACATACTTACATAAAGACCGAGATTTAAACACATACACTTAAGAATACTCTTATCAATGACACATGTCATACAATCACATTGCTGCCACATCATCGTTACCTCAACAACGTTTTCCTTTCACTTAACTCATCACATTCACTAATATCCATGACTACCACCACATTGACCCCACTTCAAATATTATTATTATTATTATTATTATTATTATTATTATTATTATTATTGTTATTATTATTATTATTATTATTATTATTATTATTATTATTATTATTATTATTATTATTATTATTATTATTATTATTATTATTATTAGTTTTATTATATTTATTTTTTGAAATATAATTTTTAAATCCAACCGATTTTTTTAAAGGCTCCAGAAACGGCTAATTTTATTATATTTATTTTTTGAAAATTAGTTTTTAACTCCAATGGCTAGTTTTTGAAACGTATTTAAAAAAACGCTCCAAAAAACGGCTAGTTTTCAATTTTCACTATAAATTCTCCCACATTACTCAAATCATAAGACACATTTCACTTCTCAATTCAAATTCACAACATATCTTTCTTACTAAAAAATATTAACATTTCCCTCCATGATTAAAGTTAGTTATACCTCGACATATACGGATAAACAAAGAGTTGCTCATATGGAAGTGTCTCTGGAAACGATCATGCGGGAAGGTGGATGTGTCAGAAAAATAATCGTCGAACAATCGTTTAGAGCTTCCTTCCCGATCTCTCGGAAAATGTCTTCTAGAAGCTCAAGGTATATAAGCAACTTCGTTTTCGGTTTCATCTTCTTCTAAAAAGTCAATAACATATGTAACTTCTGAATTCGGGCCTAGGTGGATTTGACCTTTTTTTCCTTATGTGATATTATTTGTAATTTTGATAATTATATGTTTATATTTATTGGACTATTTGGTTGAGACCAGTTTGTGACAAGGGTCACAAAATAGGTTTGTTTAATTAATTTGGGTCTCGTTAAGGCCGCTTAACGTGGTGAGTAAGTTGTTCTAAAACTGTTAAATACCCATGTGATAAGGAGTATGGTTTTAATACCCATTTATGTGACATCCTGATGTCAGGCCTAGGTGAAGCTACATATTTTTCCCTTTTTGCCCGTTTAGTGTTTTAAAGGGCATTTTAATGAATTAATTAATTATTGGGTGTATTTAATTAATTATTAGTTCAGTGAGTGCGTTTTGTGACAAGGGTCACAAAAATATTATATTTATTAATTTTGGAATTCGTTTGGGCTCCCAACCGTGATGGATTGGGTTTCTGAAAACAGGTAAATACCCGTGTTTTATCGGGTATGAAATTAATATCCTTTTAATAAGCACGAAATCGCCCCTTTTATTTATGTTGGTACTGCTCGTGGTTTCTTCCCCTCCCCTTGTTTCTATCGATCAAAACACACACTAATACATGACTCTTAGTTCTAAATTGATGAAGATGATGAAGTAATAGTTACAAGTTTAAAGTAAATGTTTTTTACCCTTTTCCCCTTCTTGTTCCCATCGTGATCCAACACCACCACCATAACCCTAACTTTAATTAATGAAGAAGATGATGAATTCAAGCTTTATATTTCGGATTGCTTGTATCTCTAACATCTAGCAACAATGTTTATCTCTTTAATTTTGTATGTGATTCATGTTAAATTTAGGGTTCTTGATATAAATATTAAATGATGTAATTGGTGCTTGATTCTTTGATTTTGGTGATGAAATTACTTGTTAAATGCTAGATTGATGTTAGATAATTATTAGTGGTTGTATGTACACTTGTATTTGGCCTTAAATTGCAAGGAACATCGAATTTGGGGGTGCACAAATGGGTGGACAGCAGCTAAAAGCTGCTGTTGCTGCTGTTTCTGGGCGGCTGACCGCCGCTGCTGACTGCAGCTGGCGGCCAGCAGTGGTGGTTGGTGTTCGGTGGCGGTGGTTGTCATTTCATAGTGCCCGGGACGATTTAATTTGATAGTTTGGACCTTGACCCGTTCGTATAGATTATGTTTGATTTGGTTTTGTCATTTTTAGACTATGACCCATTTTGTTAAGTTTAATTAGGGTCATAATTGTGTAAGCATGTTTATTGTGTAAAATGATTTATTTACTTGTGACCCATTTAGTAGTGTTAATTTAGCGGTGTTAATTTGGGTAAAATGTTTAAGTGCACTTTTTGGGAAGATTATTTGGTTTTAGTCGTTCTTAGAATATAAACCCAAGTTGTTAGTTTATTTGGGTTGTAATTGCATATGCGGACTTTTGCGCGGGTTGTAGATTTGCTCCTGACCATTATATATATATATATATATATATATATATATATATATATATATATATATATATATATATATATATATATATATATATATATATATGTGTGTGTGTGTGTGTGTGTGTGTGTGTGTATGTGTGTATGTGGACTTATGGACTTATATATGTATATATATATATATATATATATATATATATATATATAGAGGGATGGATACGTACAAGTGTGTGTGTGTGTGTGTATATATATATATATATATATATATATATATATATATATATATATATATATATATATATATGATTATGCGAGATCGCCCATTTCGACCAATGACTCGTTTGTTGGACGTTTTCGGGTGATACTATAACAGAATTGTATATTCTCATACTTATACGTATTTTAGTACATGGTGCGGTATTTATACTTATGTATGCATATATGTGTGAATATATATATATATATATATATATATATATATATATATATATATATATATATATATATATATATATATATTAGTGCAGTATTGTTAGTAAATGTCATACGATTTACTAACTTGTTAAGTATTATTCTCAGGTGATACAGACGAGGAGAAGACTCGGTGATATTATAACACAAAGTTTAGCTGGCGATCGGTGATAGAGTTTGAGTAGCAAGCAGTTCTACTATAGTATACTCGGTGATATAAAGGTTCGATTTTTACTATTTTCTTATTGTTTATTTTGACTTTATTGATTTATTTGACATGTGGCTTTTATATTTAGTTTCTTGATCGGTGGATGTAAGTGATCAATAAAGTAGGGTTGTAGGTAATTATCTCTCAATTCATCATAATCATTATGTAAGTAGTAGTAGTAGTAGTAGCAGCAGTAGTAAGCAGTAGTAAGCAGAAGAAGCAGAAGCAGCAGAAGAAGCAGAAGCAGCAGCAGCAGCAGCAGTTTTACTCTTTTGGTTTTTCATCTTCCTGTTTCATAATCTTCTTGATGTTTATAACCGTCAATCTACCTGTATTGTTCCTTCTTTTGATTTCAGTTTATATAAATGGTTCATACTATGATCATCATCTCCCTAAGTTTCTGCCCGTGAGGTATTCAATGAAATGTCTTTCTCTTAGAAGCCAGTTATTGGTGGTGATTTATATAATTAAAAAGTAGTAAATTAGGTAAAAATTGTCAAAAAAAAATAAATGTACTTGAATATGCACACTCAAAATGTTCTACATTGCTTTTTAATCTTTTTATTGGCTTATATATAAACACAATTGTCGTGATTTTACAATTATAAGAAACTGGGTCAATGTGGATTACAATAGAATAGTAATTAGGAGGTTTGCTAAGACTTTATTTAACTTCATAAGTTGTTTACATGTTTTTTTTATCCATTATTGCAAGTTAGTGTGTTTAATGCCAAATGTTACGGTTATTGTAAGTTATTATATCATACTAAAACCCAAATAAGGTGTTAGCAGTTGAAATGAAAATTATATTGGTGTTGAAGAAATGAATAGTGTATTGGTGCTGAAGAAATGCATAGTGTAGTCCATTGTGAATCCTGGAATCCATAAACTTTGTATTGTGTATCTTATCAATTTTACTTTCTTTATAAACACTATTTAGTAGAGAGGTATTTAATGTGTTAACGCTACAAAATTCTATAGTAAAGGATGGGCTTAGAAAGTTAAATTACTTTAGTATAATGTTTGTGTGGAGGATCATGTACAAAATGTATTGTAAAGTTATGGTTGTTAATAAAGTGACTACGGTGTGAGTTGTGTGTTAGTTTTTTTTTTTTTTTTTTTAGGAAAACTAATAAGGTTGTGTGTTAGTTTTACCTATTGGTTAATGTATTAAAATATGTTGTAAGATGTTCTTTCCTTTCCTTTTGTAGGTAGAAATATTGAAGATGAATTGGGCAAATTGTTGAATGATAAAGACGAGTTAGCAAGAAGGAACAGTGAATCGAATGAATCATTCTCTCTGGGAATTAAATGGTTCAAGAGCACAACAAATGTTTCAATAGTTATAATTACTATATTTTCTTTTAACAAACCCGTGAATTCACGGGTCCTTTAACTAGTATATATATATATATATGTATGTGTATGTGTGTGTATGTGTGTATGTGGACTTATGGACTTATATATGTATATATATATATATAGAGAGGGATGGATACGTACAAGTGTGTGTATATATATATATATATATATATATATATATATATATATATATATGTATATATATATATATATATATATATATGATTATACGAGATCGCCCATTTCGACCAATGACTCGTTTGTTGGACGTTTTCGGGTGATACTATAATAGAATTGTATATTCTCATACTTATACGTATTTTAGTACATGGTGCGGTATTTATACTTATGTATGCATATATGTGTGAATATATATATATATATATATATATATATATATATATATATATATATATATATATATATATATATATATATATATATATATATATATATATATATATATATATATATATATATATATATATATATATATATATATATATATATTAGTGCAGTATTATTAGTAAATGTCATATGATTTACTAACTTGTTAAGTATTATTCTCAGGTGATACAGACGAGGAGAAGACTCGGTGATATTAGACTACCGAGTTTAGCTGGCGATCGGTGATAGAGTTTGAGTAGCAAGCAGTTCTACTATAGTATACTCTATTTATTGCTATTAGACTACTGATATATCCGATTGCCATGCTTAGATATTTGATTGCTATGTTCAGTTGATGATTTCCATGCTAGTTAGATTTGCATGACTGATTATCTGTGATCCTATGTGCGCATTGTGTGTTCAGACATCAACCGAGGCGGCAAGGTTGGGAACCCAACTAGGCGGCAAGGTAGGGTTCATCTGAGGTCGATTGTGGCAGACTGGTCGGGTCCTGGTGTTACTTATTGTTCAGTATAGCATAGAAGGACGCATGTGTTGCGTCTGGACGGTTATGCATTGGATTCAGTAAAGCGGACTATCGGTAGACTGTAGCCTGATCAGCTAAGTCATGTGCTCGTACAAGCCGCTGATCATCATATTGTTATTTGTGGATGATGTATGCTAGTTCAGGACGGTAGCATAGTCTGACCTTTGTATGTCAGCACTTAGTTGTTTGTATGCTGGTTCAGGACATTAACATAGAGATGGCCTTTGCAGGATCAGTACTTATGTGTGTATGCTGGTAGGACGTTAGCATATTGTTGTGCTTGTTACTCATTGATGCTTAAACTTGATCTGTTAGATGTATCCCATTCACTTAGCAGTTGTGCTAATTCCCCCACATTTCCACCCTTGCAGGTTTAAGTTGAAAGGATCCGTCCTAATCCATCTGGAAGAATACATTACATTTGGTTACATCGCGAGGTACTTGACCTCTATATGATACATTTTACAAACATTGCATTCATTTTAAAAGACAAACTTTCATTTCATCGAAATTTGACGTCATGCATACCATTTCATAATATATCCAACTATAATTGACTTAATAATAATCTTGATAATCTCAACGACTCGAATGCAACGTCTTTTGAAATATGTCATGAATGACTCCAAGTAATATCTCTAAATTGAGCCAATGCACAGCAGAAGATTTCTTTAATACCTGAGAATAAACATGCTTTCAGGTGTCAACCAAAAGGTTGGTGAGTTCATTAGTTTATCATAATCAATCATTTTCATAATTTTAATAGACCACAAGATTTCATTTGTTTAATAATCATACACTCGCAAGTGTTTAAAATTCATTCATATGGATTGAACACCTGGTAACCGACATTAACAAAATGCGTCTAGAATATCCCCATATATAAATATCGAAGTACTAAAGCAGTTCAAATTCTCTGACTGGGGCGTGTCAAATCCCATAGATCTATATTTAGGATTCGCGTCAATTGGTGACAATTATAATAAACACCAATTCTTAGGATACCAAGTTCAACAAGGGCGATATCCGGTATAACAATTCAACCATAGAATGTAGTTTCAAGTACTTGTGTCTATTTCATAAAACAGTTATAAAAGCAGCGCATGTATTCTCAGTTCCAAAAATATATATTGCAAAACCATTTAAAAAGGGAGTAATGAAACTCACAATACGATATTTTATAGTAAAAATATGCATACGACGATACCGAACAATGCAGGGTAGGCCTCGGATTCACGAACCTATATCATTTATATATATATTAACATATATAATTGAAATAGAATAAATTTATATTTTATTAGTGATTTAATTGTTATTTTAATTATGTATTTCCTTTATAACCTAATTAGTTACATTTATTAATATTTATTATAAAAGTATTAATATAATTATGTTATATGTAGTAAAATATATTTTTATATAAGTATCTTTTGTTTGTTAAAATAATAATTATAATAATACTAAAATAATGATAATACTAATAAAAAATGTTATATGTTAATACCCATTATAATAATAATAATGATAATAATTATAATAATAATAAGATGATAATATTAATAAATGAGTAGATAAGTAACTACCTCAAATGAGCAGTCTAAAAAAATGCCCAAGTCCGGGTTTGAACCCGTGACCTCTCGTTCAAGACCAACACACTACCAAACCATCCCTCTGTTGTTACATTTCTGTTTTAATTTCAAATTTAATTCTATTTAACTCGTTAATAAAACTCATCATTTGTTTCTATGATTATCTCGCCATCACCATATGATATCGTCATTTCTCCAGCCAACATTAGTGTGAAACACGGCCCAAATTACCAATAAACACTGCCTAGTGAAAAAAAATCATAATAGCCCACTAGCAAATAGGAAGATGGATCGATAAATAAGATGTAGCCACCCGTTTGTATATCTGCATTTAGATTGGATTCTTTCTCTTTTTTTTTTCTTTTTTTTTAAACACCAACATGCTACCCATGTTATACTTTTCGGCCAGTTATATGATATTACTTGAGATTAAATATTGCCACTAATCAACTTGATAGTTTAATATAATTTGATTACAAAGCATGATGATGTCTTTACCCTCCAATATGAACTTCGTGATATTCAATCACCGATTCACTGTAACATCTTCATCATGTATCGTCATTCTTATACATCGACTTGTTATCCACATGTGCAGCTGAAACAGTAGAAGGAAATAGAAACCATACAACCGTTGTTGTAGCGATAGCAGTGTAAACAGCAATGAAACTGTTGCAGGCTTATTGTGGTCAATTGAAAAATATATATATATATATATATATATATATATATATATATATATATATATATATATATATATATATATATATATATATATATATATATATATATATATATATATATATATATATATATATATATATATATATAGTAGTTTATAGTTTATAACAGTGGCAATAGTGGATGACGAGTGGTGTGCATGTTGATGTTTAGTGATGTTGATCAAAGGGAGCATGAATCAGACGACAGGAAACAATTTGTTGGTTGTTGGTGCTTAATTAATACAGAACAGCAGAAAATTTATGGAATGTTTGGTTGTCTTGAGTGCATGAAGAAAATTAAGAGAGAGAGAGAAGAGATAAGTGACGGTTATTGATGGTGGCGGTTATGAAGGTTGAGGATGGTGGTGAGTGGTTGTAGGGTGCTCGAAGCTTCGATGATTATTAAAGGTGATCGGTTAGTAGTTAGAGGTGATCAATGGATTGTTCGAATACAAAAGTAGTTATCAGAAGTTCAACTTATTTTTGCTGCAACTCGAACGGTATTTGCTCACAAGTGACTGAATAATGGTTCGGTTTTGGTGTGGCATTTAGTGGTTCGACAATAGTTGTAGAAAAAAAATAATTAGGAAGTAATAAGATCACCATATTATTAGTAGAAGTTAGAAATGAAAAGTGATTTTTATTTGGGTGATCTAAAATAAGATGCTAGTCTTTCATATGATAACATGTACGTAGGCATATAAATAATTTAGATGGTGACTTCAAACCAAAAACAATAATTCCAACTCAAAAGCAAATAATAATTAAGCTTTAAACTGTATCAATAGCAAAGCAGTCACGGATTTAGTCTGTAGACATATTAAATTCGGATATCATCTCGTACTCCGTTGTTAATTAGTGGCGAATAAAATTCTTCAATAAAATCCCACATTTTTACAATAATTATCTTTATTTATTTCAGTCATTATGGTAGAAAATTCGGTCATTAACTATTAAATAAAAATAACATTAATTATTCACTCACAACCCCAAGTAAAATATAAAAAGTTTTAGAATTCAACAAATAGTTCCTAAATACATTTTTAATAAGCTTAAAATTTATATTACTCATTTACGGATCATTGTTATTTTAAGATAATAATAGTTCGAATTAAACTTCTCTAAATAATAATCGAAACGTCCAACGAGTATTACAATCATTAAATATTTATTTTAATATACTTTTATTTATATATATATAGATATGTTTTAAATAATAATTATTATATTTTGTTTTATTTACATAGATAAATTTTGGTAATAACAACATACAATATTTAAAATTATATTTCTAATTATTATTTATATATATATATATATATATATATATATATATATATACACACACACACACACACATATCAAGTTACAATTAATTGTTCGTGAATCATTGGAACTGGTCGAAGGTCAAATGAATCCATGAAAATAGTTCACAGTTTTTGAGACTTCAATATTACAGACTTTGCTTATCGTGTCGGAATCATTCAAAGATTAAGTTTAAATTTGATCGGAAATTTCTGGGTCGTCACAGTACCTACCCGTTAAAGAAATTTCGTCTTGAAATTTGATTGGGATGGTCATGGTTGACATGAAGTATGTTTTCATGACTCATATGAGCTGGAATTTAGAGTCTTATCATCGGTGAGTGATATGGATAAAACAAATCGTTTATGTGAAGAGTACGAGTGAAGCTATCATGCAATAATGGAATGAGGAAAATAAGTTTCGTCCTAACTTTTGACGTAGTCATGGTTGAATTCCGGAATTCAAGGGATTTAAAAGAAAATCTTAGAAATCTATAAGATCTGATTCTTCAAGATTTAAGGAAATTAGGATCTCTTTAATTAAATGCGATGATCTGTCCCGATTACTACATCTGATATTTCCATTATAAATTTACCTTTTCCGTTCCATTAGTTTTCACCACTTCTATACTCAATTCCCAATTTCAAAAGATTTTGAAATTGCTTAATCCAGTTCTGATCCTTATCCTTATCCTTACTATCGCAACAATCATTTTCCTTTTCCAACTTCCACTGGAGGAATCTATTTTCTTCTACTTCGCTCTTGGAGTTATAGTGTTTTTAATTCTCCCGTGTCTTTATGTTGCGATAAACATTGACATACACGGTTTGTAATTTATGTGTTATTGTTGGGATTTATATTCTCCCTTATATTTTGGAGCTCTTTGCCTTTTTATTCTCTTCTCGGCTCTAAGTACAACAAGTAATGGTCCAGAATTTGTAGGTATGGTGTTTCGAATGAACGTGGCTAATGTTCTAAGAGAGAAATTGTAATAGCACGATCTTGATTGGTTAAATTATCAGAATTCAAGAGAAAAGATAAAACTATCAGGAAAGTATGTTCTTGATATGTTTGTAGATTAGGTAGAATGTAAGAGTCGTGTAACATGGCACATGATGACGTTATGATCTGTGACTCATCACGTTCCATTAGAAACTCAGCATGACTTACTGTAATATAATCACGTTGATCAAGTGTCATTATATTATACTAACTCATGCATTAGTTCCTAACACTACTTCAATAACATTCATATTTTAAACTTGAAGGTTTATAGAATATAGATACTAAACAGTTTCCTTTATGGTGTAATACAGATAACGTGAAAAGATAACTGATTTCAGATAAGGATAGTTATGAAAATATCTTCAGAAATATCGAAGATATTTATGACGATATTTTGGAATTTCTAAGATCGAAGGTTGATGAAGAAAATCCTTTCGCAAGGATTTAGAATAAATAAGGAGCAAGATATTCGCTGAAGAGTTCATCAGATACAGAATCATCAGGATTCTTTAAATACAGGGTTTGGTCCTTGTATTTGTCCTTGGTCACCTTCATGGTTTGCTCGATTCATTTTTCAGAACTCAGTGATCTGATTCGTAAGCTAGAGTGCTTTTCAGAATTTCAGAATGAAAGTTCATAATTTAAGAGATAAATGTTATATATATACATATAACTGTTGATGTAGAAATGCTACAAGATTCAAAATACTGATTGCTAATTTTCTGTAATTGATATGGCAATTCTTGTTACAGGATGCGGATGAGTATGTGATAAGACTTTAATAGATAAATATAGTGATTTGTCAGAGAGATTTAAGCCAAGGAGCAACGAGGTTGCTGGTACGTCTGCTGATAATATGATCGGATATAAAAGGTTCCCCGGTAACAACAAAAGAGCACGTATATATATCAAGGTTATAATAAGGTTGTTTCGAACAAAAAGTCGAAGTTGATTTACTGGAGCTGTGACAAAATTGGCTAATTTGAAAAGGATTTGCATTGTTATTTTCGGAAATACCAATGCCAAAGGAGCTAGCACAGATACGTGTTAAACGTTTACTCAGTTTTGGAGAGTCTTCAGGTGCATAACTATATGTATCAATCTTTTCTTCCGTAGATGAAGTGCGGTTGGTTCATTCTCTAGATTGAGATGTTTTCAAGAATCATGAAAAGTTTGAACGCAGTTTGTAATCATCAAGATACAAATGAGGTTTAAGTTGAAATCAAGTGGCAAACTTGAAGAAATGTTTAGTTTCATATGTTATAATCAATATTTTAATTCATTTTAATTGTCCAATGTTGGTAGTCCACAGTTACTAATTCAATAATTCATATTTAGTTTATAATATTCGAATTAATTAATACGTATCGTGACCCGTGTACATGTCTCAGACTCGATCACAACTCAAAGTATATGTATTAGTGTAGAATCAACCTCAACCCTGCATAGCTAACTCGATCATTACTGCATATAGAGTGTCTATGGTTATTCCAAATAATATATATTGATGCGTCGATATGATATATCAAAACCTTGTATACGTGTCCCGATATTTAAAGTGCTTAAAATAAATAACAGAATTTAAATGACGATAAATAAAATTGCGAGAATATAAATTGCTATAAAGAAATTGCGATAAATAAAATGTAATCAGTTAGCTAGGATCAGTTAGCTAGGAACAGTTAGCTTGGATTCTTAACAAAATTTCTCATAGTTGATTTGTTTGTTTCTAACAAATTTTATTTTTGTCCAATGTTTTCTTCATTATGCCACTTGTTGGATTCTGATAGGTCAAAATCCAAATATGAAATTGAATGAAAATGGTTATTCTGTGGTGAACAGATTCGTATATCTGTGGATGTAAGTAGAATAGTAAATGACTGTTGAATCAGCTTCGAAGAATGTACAGTGTAACTTATTAAGGTGAAATCTAAATATTCCTCGGGTATTACCTACCCGTTAAAATATTTTTACCATTAACAGTTTGTACGAAAGAATTTTTAATTACCATCTTTATGAAAATATATATACATATATATTTTCTTCAGATATAATCATGGATTTAATGAGTTAATATTATATTAAGCTCATTTGATTTTCAGTTAGCACTAGAATACATAATCTCAAAACATTAGAGATTACATAATCGTCATGACGAACGAAGATAAATGAGGTATAACGATACGTAGAACGAAGATAATCGATGTAAGATGTCATGTAGTACGATGATTATGCTGGAGGTACAGAATGAGATGTTGAGGCATGGATTGTTGATGGTACAGGTGTTGTTACTGATGGTACTGTTGGTGTCGGTGATATTGCTGAAGCTGGTAAATTTTGCACCATATTCTCCAAATTGATTACTCGAACGCGAAGTTCGTTGACTTCTTCTATTATTCCGGGATGATTTTCGGTCAGAACGAGCGGATGAATAAGATTTAGAATTCGAGATAGTATATAATCATGACGAGGTACTCTGGAAATGAGAGAGAAAATGATATTACGAGCAGGTTCACCGGTAAGTGCTTCAGGTTCTTCTTCAAGAGGGAAATTTGGTTGGTGGAAAGTATCGCCTTCTTCTCGTCTCCATTGATTGAGTCAACTACGAACTCAGCCCCAATTGATCCAGAATTGATGATGGCTGATTGGTTGATTCATTCCGGTGACGCTGCTTCCGGAGCTTAGGTGAAACTCCTTATCGAAATCTGAGAGACTTGAACTAGTGTTGAGTTCCATTTTGTACGATTGAATAAAGGATTTTTCGATAATAAATAGATTATAGGTAGATTAGTACCCTGCAATACATAATTTACATATGCATATATAATACTAAAATCCCATAAGTTACGGAAGAATCTACGGAAGCTGTCAGGCAAAGGTAACAATAATAGATACGCTAAGATATGAATTTATCTATACACTGTCTATGCAATAAAGGTAGTAAGACGTGTCTAGACTTTAAGGATGATAAGCAAATAATTTTTGACACTAAATGATAAGCAAAACTTTTGACATGCAGACACGGTCGAAGTCCAGACTCACTAATTCATCCTAACTACTTATCAGTTAGACACACTAATGCAGACCTAGTTCACTAAGACCACCTCTCTGATACCAACTGAAAGGACTCGTCCTAATCCATCTGGACGAATACATTACATTTGGTTACATCGCGAGGTACTTGACCTCTATGTGATGCATTTTACAAACATTGCATTCGTTTTTAAAAGACAAACTTTCATTTCATCGAAAGTTGACGTCATGCATACCATTTCATAATATATCCAACTATAATTGACTTAATAATAATCTGGATAATCTCAACGACTTGAATGCAACGCCTTTTGAAATATGTCATGAATGACTCCAAGTAATATCTCTAAAATGAGCCAATGCACAGCGGAAGATTTCTTTAATACCTGAGAATAAACATGCTTTCAAGTGTCAACCAAAAGGTTGGTGAGTTCATTAGTTTATCATAATCAATCATTTCCATAATTTTAATAGACCACAAGATTTCATTTGTTCAATAATCATACACTCGCAAGTGCTTAAAATTCATTCATATGGATTGAACACCTGGTAACCAAGATTAACAAAATGCATCTAGAATATCCCCATATTTAAACATCGAAGTACTAAAGTAGTTCAAATTCTCTGACTGAGGCGTGTCAAAGCCCATAGATCTATCTTTAGAATTCGCGTCAACTGGTGGCAATTATAATAAACACCAATTCTTAGGCTACCAAGTTCAACAAGGGCGAAATCCGGTATAACAATTCAACCATAGAATGTAGTTTCAAGTACTTGTGTCTATTTCATAAAACAGTTATAAAAGCAGCGCATGTATTCTCAGTCCCAAAAATATATATTGCAAAACCATTTAAGAAGGGAGTAATGAAACTCACAATACGATATTTTGTAGTAAAAATTTACATACGACGATACTGAACAATGCAGGGTTGGCCTCGGATTCATGAACCTATATCATTTATATATATATATATATATATATATATATATATATATATATATATATATATATATATATATATATATATATATATATATATATATATATATATATATATATATATATATATATATATTAACACATATAATTGAAATAGAACAAATTTATATTTTATTAGTGATTTAATTGTTATTTTAATTATGTATTTCATTAATAACCTAATTAGTTACATTTATTAATATTTATTATAATAGTATTAATATAGTTATGTTATATGTAGTAAAATATATTTTTTATATAAGTATCTTTTGTTTGTTAAAATAATAATTATAATAATACTAAAATAATGATAATACTAATAAAAAAATGTTATATGTTAATACCCATAATAATAATAATAATAATAATAATAATAATAATAATAATAATAATAATAATAATTATAATAATTATAATAATAATAAGATGATAATATTAATAAATGAATAGATAAGTAACTACCTCAAATGAGCAGTCTAAAAAAAATGCCCAAGTCCGGGTTTGAACCCGCGACCTCTTGTTTAAGACCAACACACTACCAAACCATCACTCTGTTGTTACATTTCTGTTTTAATTTCAAATTTAATTTAATTCTATTTAACTCGTTAATAAAACTCATCATTTGTTTCTATGATTATCTCGCCATCACCATATGATATCGTTATTTCTCCAGCCCAACATCAGTGTGAAACACGGCCCAAATTACCAATAAACACGGCCAAGTGAAACCAAATCATAATAGCCCACTAGCAAATAGGAAGATGGATCAATAAATAAGATGTAGCCACCCGTTTCTATATCTGCATTTAGATTGGATTCTTTCTCTTTTTTTTTTTCTTTTTTTTTTAAACACCAACATGCTACCTATGTTATACTTGTCGACCACTTATATGATATTACTTGAGATTAAATATTGCCACTAATCAACTTGATAGTATAATATAATTTGATTACAAAGCATGATGATGTCTTTACCCTCCAATATGAACTTCGTGATCTTCAATCACCGATTCACTGTAACATCTTCATCATGTATCGTCATTCTTATACGTCGACTTGTTATCCACATGTGCAGCTGAAACAGTAGAAGGAAATAGCAACCATACAACCGTTGTTGTAGCGATAGCAGTGTAAACAGCAATGAAACTGTTGCAGGCTTGTTGTGGTCAATTGAAAAAAAATATATATAGTAGTTTATAGTTTATAATAGTGGCAATAGTGGATGAAGAGTGGTGTTCATGTTGATGTTTAGTGATGTTGATCAAAGGGAGCATGAATTGTAGTGACCCGAACTTTTTCATGTTTATATATATTAATTGAGATTGATATTTACATGACTAAATGTTTCCAACGTGTTAAGTAATCAAACTTGTTAAGACTTGATTAAATGAAATAAGTTTCATATAGACAATTGATCACCCAAGTTGACCAGCGATTCACGAACGTTACAAATTTGTAAATACTACATGTTGTGGTATATATAGACATATATATATGGTTGACATGAGATTATGATGAGTAAGTATCTCACTAAGTATATTAACAATGTGTGATATACATAAGAAATGAGATTACTAAGTTAAGAAACTTGAAATGATATATATAACGATTATCGTTATGATAACGTCTACTAAATACATATATATCATATTAAGATATTGATACACTATATTTAACATGATAAAATGATATTTAAATATATCATTAAGTGTGTTAACAATGAACTACATATGTAAAAACAAGACTACTAACTCAAGAATTACGAAACGAGACTTATATGTAACGATTATCGTTGTAACGATATTTTAATGTATATATCATATTAAGAGATATTCATACATCATAATATCATGATAACATAATAATTTAACATCTCATTTGATATAATAAACATTGGGTTAACCACATTAATTGAGATCGTTAACTTAAAGGTTTCAAAACAACACTTACATGTAACGACTAACGAAGACTTAACGACTCCATTAGAATGTATATACATGTTGTGTTTTGATATGTATTCTTACACTTTTAAAAGACTTCAAGACACATATCAAAGTACTTCTACTTAACAAAAATGCTTACAATTACATCCTCGTTCAGTTTCATCAACAATTCTACTCGTATGCACCCGTATTCGTACTTGTACAATACACAGCTTTTAGATGTATTTACTATTGGTATATACACTCTAATGATTAGCTATTAGCAGCCCATGTGAGTCACCTAACACATGTGGGAACCATAATTTGGCAACTAGCGTGAAATATCTCATAAAATTACAAAAATATTAGTAATCATTCATGACTTATTTACATGAAAACAAAATTACATATCCTTTATATCTAATCCATATACCAACGACCAAAAATACCTACAAACACTTTTATTCTTCAATTTTCTTCATCTAATTGATCTCTCTCAAGTTCCATCTTCAAGTTCTAAGTGTTCTTCATAAATTCCATAAGTATAGTTTCATAAAAATCAAGAATACTTCCAAGTTTGCAAGTCTACATCCAAGCCTTCTAATCCATTCCAAGTAATCATCTAAGATCAAGGAACCTTTGTTATATATAGTAGGTTATCTTTCTAATTCAAGGTAATATTCATATTCAACTTTGATTCAATTTCTACAACTATAACAATCTTATTTCGAGTGAAAATCTTACTTAAACTGTTTTCGTGTCATGATTCTGCTTCAAGAACTTTCAAGCCATCCAAGGATCCTTTGAAGCTAGATCCATTTTTCTCATTTCCAGTAGTTTTATCCAGAAAATTTGAGGTAGTAATGATGTTCATAACATCATTCGATTCATACATATAAAGCTATCTTATTCTAAGGTTTAAACTTGTAATCACTAGAACATAGTTTAGTTAATTCTAAACTTGTTCGCAAACAAAAGTTAATCCTTCTAACTTGACTTTTAAAATCAACTAAACACATATTCTATATCTATATGATATGCTAAATTAATGATTTAAAACTTGGAAACACGATGAACACCATAAAATCGGATATACGTCGTCGTAGTTAAACCGGGGGCTGTTTTGGTTTGGATAATTAAGAACTATGATAAACTTTGATTTAAAAGTTGTTCTTCTAGGAAAATTATTTTTCATATTAACATGAAACTATATCCAAAAATCTTGGTTAAACTCAAAGCGAAAGTATGTTTTTCAAAATGGTCATCAAGATGTCGTTCTTTCGATGGAAATGACTACCTCTTTAGTAATTGACATGTAACTTAAATTTGCGACTATAAACCTATACTTTTTCTGTTTGGATTCTTAAATTAGAGTTCAATATGAAATCATAGCAATTTGATTTACTCAAAACGAATTTAAAATGAAGAAGTTATGGGTAAAACAAGATTGGATATTTTTGATCTTTTTAGCTACGGGAAATGTTTAACAAATCTATACAAATCATATCCTAGCTAACTTATATTGTATTATACATGTATTCTAATATATTATGTAACCTTGGGATACCATAGACACGTATGCAAATGTTTTGACATATCATATCGACCCATGTATATATATTATTTGGAACAACCATAGACACTCTATATGCAGTAATGTTGGAGTTAGCTATACAGGGTTGAGGTTGATTCCAAAAATATATATACTTTGAGTTGTGATCTAGCCTGGGACGTGTATACACTGGGTCGTGAATTGATTCAAGATAATATATATCGATTTATTTCTGTACATCTAACTGTGGACAACTAGTTGTAGGTTATTAACGAGGACAGTTGACTTAATACACTCAAATCTTTAAAAAATAATAAAAATGGTTGTAATTATATTTTGATCATACTTTGATATATATGTACATATTTGTATAGGTTCGTGAATCGATCCGTGGCCAAGTCTTATTTCCGAGGAAGGAAATATCTGTGAAAGTGAGTTATAGTCCCACTTTTAAAATCTAATATTTTTGGGATGAGAATACATGCAGGTTTTATAAATGATTTATAAAATACACACAAGTACGTGAAACTACATTCTATGGTTGAATTATCGAAATCGAATATGCCCCTTTTTATTAAGTCTAGTAATCTAAGAATTAGGGAACAGACACCCTAATTGACGTGAATCCTAAAGATAGATCTATTGGGCCTAACAAACCCCATCCAAAGTACCGGATGCTTTAGTACTTCGAAATTTATATCATATCCGAAGGGTGTCCCGGAATGATGGGGATATTCTTATATATGCATCTTGTTAATGTCAGTTACCAGGAGTTCACCATATGAATGATTTTTATCTCTATGTATGGGATGTGTATTGAAATATGAAATCTTGTGGTCTATTGTTACGATTTGATATATATAGGTTAAACCTATAACTCACCAACATTTTTGTTGACGTTTAAAGCATGTTTATTCTCAGGTGAATACTAAGAGCTTCCACTGTTGCATACTAAAATAAGGACAAGATTTGGAGTCCATGTTTGTATGATATTGTGTAAAAACTGCATTCAAGAAACATATGTCGATGTAATATATTTCTATTGTAAACCATTATGTAATGGTCATGTGTAAACAGTATATTTTAGATTATCATTATCTGATAATCTACATAATGTTTTTAAAACCTCTATTGATAAAATAAAGGTTATGGTTGTTTTAAAAATGAATGCAATCTTTGAAAAACGTCTCATATAGAGGTCAAAACCTCGCAACGAAATCAATTAATATGGAACATTTATAATCAATATGAACGGGATATTTCATGAATCAGACGACAGGAAACAATTTGTTGGTTGTTGGTGCTTGATTAATACAGAACAGCAGAAAATTTATGGAATGTTTGGTTGTCTTGAGTGCACGAAGAAAATTAAGAGAGAGAGAAGAGATAGGTGCCGGTTATTGATGGTGGCGGTTATGAAGGTTGAGGATGGTGGTGAGTGGTTGTAGGGTGATCGAAGCTTCGATGATTGTTAAAGGTGATCGGTTAGTAGTTAGAGGTGATCGATGGATTGTTCGAATATAAGAGTAGTTATCAGAAGTTCAACTTATTTTTGCTGCAACTCGAACGGTATTTGCTCACAAGTGACTGAATAATGGTTCGGTTTTGGTGTGGCATTGAGTGGTTCGACAATAGTTGTAGAAAAATAATAATAATTAGGAAGTAATAAGATCACCATATTATTAGTAGAAGTTAGAAATGAAAAGTGATTTTTGTTTGGGTTATCTAAAATATGATGCTAGTCTTTCATATGATAACATGTACGTAGGCATATAAATAATTAAAATGGTGACTTCAAACCAAAACAATAATTCCAACTCAAAAGCAAATAATAATTAAGCTTTAAACTGTATCAATAGCAAAGCAGTCACGGATTTAGTCTGTAGACATATTAAATTCGGATATCATCTCGTACTCCGTTGTTAATTAGTGGCGAATAAAATTCTTCAATAAAATCCCACATTTTTACAATAATTATCTTTATTTATTTCAGTCATTATGGTAGAAAATTCGGTCATTAACTATTAAATAAAAATAACATTAATTATTCACTCCCAACCCCAAGTAAAATATAAAAAGTTTTAGAATTCAACAAATAGTTCCTAAATACATTTTTAATAAGCCTAAAATTTATATTACTCATTTACGGATCACTGTTATTTTAAGATAATAATAGTTCGAATTAAACTTCTCTAAATAATAATCGAAACGTCCAACGAGTATTATAATCATTAAATATTTATTTTTAATATACTTTTATTTATATATATAGATATGTTTTAAATAATAATTATTATATTTTGTTTTATTTTACATAGATAAATTTTTGGTAATAACAACATACAATATTTAAAATTATATTTCTAATTATTATATATATATATATATATATATATATATATATATATATATATATATATATATATATATATATATATATACACACACACATATCAAGTTACAATTAATTGTTCGTGAATCGTCGGAACTGGTCGAAGGTCAAATGAATCCATGAAAATAGTTCACAGTTTTTGAGACTTCAATATTACAGACTTTGCTTATCGTGTCGGAATCATTCAAAGATTAAGTTTAAATTTGATCCAAAATTTCTGGGTCGTCACATAAGTTGTGTATGTTAGACTCAGGGTGAAGATGGGTTGTTGAAGATATGTTTGACGAGTCGGAACTCTGATGTCGAGTCTTTTATTACGTTTGTCTGAATTTAATTTAATACCCGGTTTTGTAATTATAACGAACTTTTAATATTCGTGATGATAATAATGTAATATAATACAGGTGTCGTTTTATACGAATGTCCGATTTCTAAACAGGTCATTTTCGCTGTGTTAAAAAAAACATGGTGTTACAATTTATGTATGCATACTTCTAGATATATCTACATTTTTCCTAATTTGGAAACATACATCGTACCTACCATTTCACCACTTACAAACCCTAGTTTGAAATCTTTGGTGGTTTTGGATTGAATTAAGCTAGCTACTGATTTCTTGCATCATCTATAATTGATATTCAAGGTTTGTGCTTCGAAGCCATGATTTAATCTTGTTTAAATTTAGGGTTGGTGTTCGAGTGGATTTTAGCTTATTAGGTGCTTGAATCTTGCTCAAAAGTGTTAGATAGACTTGTTTAGTGTTAGTAACCTAATATAAGTATGTTATATGAGCTTCGTGTACTGTCAGTCGATTAGAAACATGTTTGAAATGAGATTAATCTAAGATTTTGTACAAAAGTGTGTTCCTGTGGGTTTTGGTTAGATTCTTGCTTGAATCTTGTGTATAAGTGTTTGTTTGAGATGTTTGCTGTTAGATAATCGATGTATATATGTTAGATAAGTTTGGTGAGCCTCCAATTGATCAGAAACGGCTCAAAATCAATTATAGCGAATGGAATCTAATGAGATCAAGGAAGTTTTGGGATGAAAATATCATTTTCTCTCTAGCTTTCCTTGAATATTCGTGACTATTCGTTCTATTCATCATGTTCGTGTAGATCTAGGATCCAGAGTCGTGTGATGACCCTAGGTTATACTTATCCTATCTACTTGTTAGAGAAAAGTGAGTACGAATTTAGGCCCTGCAATTAGAAGATATTAATAACTCTGATGCACTCGTGCGACTGGTATCGCTCTCTGTAAGGTAAAAAGCCAAGCTCATGTAATGCCCAGAGAGACAACCGAGACCTTAACGAGTGAATGCTGCCATTATTTTCCTTCTAAAAAGACGACCGTGTTACGCGCATCACGGTGCCAACAGATCCATTTGTATTGATTGCTAAGAAGAAAGGTTTTCAGAACGTGTCTTCCAAAAGCATTTTCAAGAAAGTAATCATTGAATCTGGTTATGAAGATTATGAGGATACATATGCAGATCATGGAAATTGTTAGAACCCCGAAAATCGTATTTTGATAGTGTAGATTGTTTATTCACATAAATTTAACAAAGGGGCATTGATGAGGTCTATACATACTGCTCAAGACTCCTAACAACATAATCATTTTACCATGTCTAAGTTTAAGAAGTTGTAGAATATAAATTCAAATCCTCTCTGAGTCCGGATTTCATATTTGTCCTAATTTCTTTGTCCGGATTTGTTCATATCTTCGATCTAACAACATAATGATGTAATCAAGGTTCCAACGATACTTAAATCGATCATGGATAGTTTCGGGATCTATTTAATGTTTGTTTTTTAATTGTCCAGAAATAGTTTGAAATATTTCAAGTCAATTCATGCTAGATTCTTTTGTGGTGGTAGTATGTCCAACAAGAAGATGGTGTGGTTTAATGGGACTTTGTCCTATCCTCATTCGAAAAAGGTGGATTAAACATCGGGAGTTTTAAGGCGTTTGGCGTTGGCGTTAAATGGCATTTATTATTAAATGGCGTTGGCGTTATATAATTTGTCCAGATGATTTTTGGTTAAAATTATCAAATCGATCCATGGAGACACGTCTGGTAAAGTTTCAAGTAATGGCACTTGTAGAACTTGTGGGCATAGCCAAACGGTTCCTACCATGTACTTTGTGTCATGAGATATGGAGAGGTCATGGGTTCGATCCTTAGGGATGACATGATTTTTTTTAAACCAATTGAACACCAATAATAGTGGTATATATTGACCCTATAGGGAGGTTTTACCGGATTCGTTCACGGACCTCTACCCGGACTACTGCCCGAATGGATATGTTCCCGAGTACCGTCGATCGGGCTCGGGTTTTCGCTCGAACGTGTGTGTTACGTGAAAATGATGAGGGTCGTTGAAATAAATGATCTACTGATCCAAAAAAATCGCTCTTCAAAAAAAAAAAAAAAAAAAAAAAAAGGCACTTGTGCTGGGTTGGTTGTTACTTGCGCTATGGCTACGTCAGACAATTTGGTTCCTAGTAATTTGATCCGGTTAGAAGTGGGAAACATAAGAAAGGTGTAATTGGAATTTTTTTAGTTTAATTAATGCATATTGTGTTATAATTAGAAATAGAAATGTTGAGCTTATATAAATTTATAACTTGAACTCTTTGGACAATAGTTCGCATTTCCTTTTATCATTTATTATCTATATAGTTAATATTAAAATGCTATAATGATGACATTATAAATAGTCATTTTTCTTCATTGAAAAAAATTAAAAAGAAAATAGAAAAAAATCTAACCCACTTGAATGACATCATAAATCAATTTAATCTACAATTAAATAATTTAATTATTATGATTAAGATATAATTTAATCTTTACATTTTAAAAAAAAAAATTCAAAAGGCATTTGTTATTAGTTATAATTTTTATTAAAAATACAAATACTCAATTTTTAAACAAACTTTATTATTATTATTATTATTATTATTATTATTATTATTATTATTATTATTATTATTATTATTATTATTATTATTATTTTTATTATTATTATTATTATTATTATTATTATTATTATTATTATTAATTATCATTATTATAATTATAATAATTATTATTATAATATTAATATTCAAATATGGATTCTCCTTACGGGATTAATTACGTTATATATGTATGAGAAAATACATGTCTCTATATGTTTGTAAAAACAACGACAAGTTTCTTAGTCCGAATCCGTGGTTTTACGGTCATTAAACTAAACGACTTTAGTATTTACATTCACTTAATTCATAAAATATATCATTAAACTGTTTCGTTTAACCAAACGCGTGGTTATACGGGTCATTTCACTAGTAAAATTATATAATTATATATTATAAATATTATAATTATTATTATATAGTATTCAGTAATAATACGAGTATAACCGAATTACTCCGTATTTAATAGTGGTGGAGGAAGTTAAGCAACGGTTAAGTCAGCAAATGCAAATTACGTGGCTGGTTGACCAGTTAACCAAAATTAGCCAATCGATTCATTTCCAAATTTGTTTCTGGTGATCACATATTTTCTTGGACCACATTTTTTTGACCGAGTATTCTCCTGGTAAACCGTCCATTAAATTACTGAATATATACAAATACATGCAGTTTTTGGTTATTTAAACGACTCAGAATTGTAATTAGAAACATAACAATAATAAGCAAGTCATTGGCTTGTTTTGTGATATGATTCACTTATACGAATAAAAAAATAAAGAATAAAAATAAAACACAATAAATAAACAAGAAAAGCCTAAAAAATACAATGGGGAAATATTGTTTCGTTGTATTGTTTACCTTGGCCTTTGTCTTCTCGGCTCAAGCCGTACGTAGCAGCGATGTCGAATCGTGAGTGTTTCATAACATTTACAGAACATGTAAAAATTTATGATGTGTTACTAATTATATGTACAAATTTTGTTACAGGGCGGCTTTGGAAGGATCTAATAATTCCACAAGGAGGGTGTTAACAGCATGTTCCGCAGATAACATAATCGACAAGTGTTGGAGGTGCAAGCCTGATTGGGAGTCAAACCGACAGGCATTAGCTGACTGTGCACAAGGTTACGCAAAAGGAACGACAGGTGGCAAAGGTGGGGAAATCTACAAGGTGACGTGTAACTCAGATGATGATGCTGCAAATCCAAAAGAAGGAACTTTGCGTTTTGGTGTCACCCAAAACAAACCTTTGTGGATCACATTTGAAAAAGATATGGTGATTACTTTAAAACACGAGCTTGTGATGCAAAGCGACAAGACAATTGATGGTAGAGGTGCGAAAGTTGAGATTACTGGTGCAGGTCTTACTATGATGAACGTTAAAAATATAATCGTTCATGGGATACAAATTCATGATGTTAAAGTAACCGAAGGTGGAATGATTAAGAATTCGGACGGTCCAGCAGAACTTAGACAACAGAGCGACGGTGATGCTATATGCGTTACTGGTTCTACCAACATATGGATTGATCATTGCTCCA
Organism: Rutidosis leptorrhynchoides; assembly: GCF_046630445.1. Taxonomy (NCBI): domain Eukaryota; kingdom Viridiplantae; phylum Streptophyta; class Magnoliopsida; order Asterales; family Asteraceae; genus Rutidosis; species Rutidosis leptorrhynchoides. The sequence goes on from NC_092339.1 coordinate 197,282,280, forward strand.
TCAGCAAGGGGTATGATGGACTTGTTGATATCACCTTGGGTAGCACAGCCGTAACCATTTCAAACTGCAAATTCAGCAATCATGAAAAAGTAAGAAACAAACATGATCATACCAATTAATCTAGATTTACATTTACATTAACATTAATATTACCATTAACATGTTCTCACTTTAATTTTCATTATAAAAACAGCTAATATTGCTTGGGGCTGACGATGCGCATGGTCATCACGATGATAATATGTTGGCCACTGTTGCATTTAACCACTTTGCTGAAGGGTGCGGTCAAAGAATGCCTAGATGTCGATTTGGATTTTTCCAAGTTGTTAACAACAACTACGAAAAATGGGGAACGTACGCCATTGGTGGTAGCTCTAACCCAACCATTCTCAGCAATGGCAACCGCTTCGTGGCTCCTGATGACCCTGCAAAGAAAAATGTATTCTGTCATACTCTTATCACCTTTACATGTTATCTAAATAATACTTATTGGAATTTAAATAAATGGTTACATATTAATATCCAAATTTGGATGTGATTTTAAAGGTATTGGTGAGGGCTGATGCACCTGAGTCAGAATCAATGAATTGGAATTGGAGAACAGAAAAAGATGTTCTAGAAAATGGGGCAGTCTTCACACCATCCGGGTCGGATCCTCAGCTAACCCCTGAACAAAAAGATGGCCTGATTGAAGCTGAACCAGGAGAGTCTGTTCCAAAACTCACTAGTGCTGCTGGTGTACTTTCATGCGTAGCAGGACAACCTTGTTAAGCAGTACCACCCCCATTATAAGTTGTATAATCTCTGAAAAAAAATTACTTTTGATCTTTTTACATTTATTTATATGTATATGTAATATGTAATATGTAATATTTAATCTATGTATTAATGTAATGGAATGAGCCATTACATTGTATTAACATGTTTGAATGGATTGTGTCATTCAAACACTATTTGTTTATGTATTGATAAACACAGTTCATTGTATATGAATATGTATTTATGCATATTTTTGTTGAAGGGGACGGTACCACAAAGTCCAAACAAGCATTTACACTAATTATATAATTATATCATTTAAGAACATGTCTTTACTGTTCATGTATTGGTTAAAGGGCGTTTCCGTCTTTTTACACCCTTGGTCTGTCCGCTAACTATATGGAATACTCTCCTACTCTCCATTTGGCTAAGGTTTTTGCAATGGTTTACCTCTGGCGATTGTAGTCAGTACCACTTCTGGATGTGTGTGTGGCAATTTATTTTCTTCCTCGTCGGCTGATGGTTCCTTCCTTTGTTCTTCATCGCTAACAAAAGTTTCTTTAATTTTTTTCGTTGATGGTTGTGGCAATGGGTTTTTTTTTTGGCAGTTTCTTTGTCGAAGGTTTCTTCATTCCTTTTTCATTGCCAATTAGGGTTTCTTTAATTTATAGCGTCGATGGTTGTGGCGATGGGTTTTCTTTGCCGGATTTAGGTTAGGGTTTACCCTTTCTGAGCCCACACTCCGTTGTTGTTGGCTGTCGGTTGATGTTAGGGTTTCCTTTCTCTATTGAGGTGTTGTGCCGTTGTGTTTACCAGGTTATTCGTGAGTGGGTTCAAAATACGATTTTCTCTTATAGCTGTTTTATTGTTGTTGATTCGTGAGTGTAAACGGCTGTAATACATCGATATGTCTCTCTTACGAAATGTTTTAAATTTCCATTTTATATATATTCTGATTGCCATTGTATTCGGTTGAAGGGCATTTCCATCTTTTTACACCCTTGGTATGTCCGCTAACTATCTGGAACACTCTTGGTATGTCCACTAACTATCTGGAACACTCACTACTACAAAAGAGAGAATACAAACCCCTTTTCGAAACCGGTTTTGTGGATAAGAGATAAAAACCGGTTCAGAAAGAGTATGGGAACCGGTTTTTAAGAACACGGAAATGGGAGACCGGTTTTTTTGAAAAACCGATTCAAAAATGGTATTTTCCAAACCGGTTTTATGTAAAAAAAAACCAGTTCAAACCTTGCAAACGTGTTTATTTATGAAAACCGGTCTCATACTTATTTTGCTTTACAATAAAGTTGCACTATGCCAGCTGTTTCTATAGTGACCCGAACTTTTCCATGTTTATATATATATTAAATGAAATTATTATTTACATGATTAAGTATTTCTAACATGTTAAGCAATCAAACTTGTTAAGACTTGATTAATTGAAATGGGTTTCATATAGACAATTAACCACCCAAGTTGACTGGTGATTCACGAACGTTAAAACTTATAAAAACTATACGATGACATATATATGGTTATATATATAGTTAACATGATTTTATTATAATTATGTATCTCATTAGGTATTTTAACAATGAGTTATATACATAAAAATGAGACTATTAAATTAAGAAACTCGAAAACGATATATATAACGATTATCGTTATAACAACGTCTTACTAGGTACATATGAATCATATTAAGATATTGATACACTTAGTTAATTATGTTAAATGATAAGTAAATATATTATTAAGTGTATTAACAATGAAATACATATGTAAAAATAAGACTACTAACTTAATGATTTCGAAACGAGACATATATGTAACGATTATCGTTGTAACGGCATTTAACTATATATATATCATACTAAGATATATTATATATCATAATATCATGATAATATAACAATTTAACATCTCATTTGTTATAATAAACAATGGGTTAACAACATTCAACAAGATCGTTAACCTAAAGGTTTCAAAACAACATTTACATCTAACGACTAACGATGACTTAACGACTCAGTTAAAATGTATATACATGTAGTGTTTTAATATGTATTCATACACTTTTGAAAGACTTCAAGACACTTATCAAAATACTTCTACTTAACAAAAATGCTTACAATTACATCCTCGTTCAGTTTCATCAACAATTCTACTCGTATGCACCTGTATTCGTACTCGTACAATACACAGCTTTTAGATGTATGTACTATTGGTATATACACTCCAATGATCAGCTCTTAGCAGCCCATGTGAGTCACCTAACACATGTGGGAACCATCATTTGGCAACTAGCATGAAATATCTCATAAAATTACAAAAATATGAGTAATCATTCATGACTTATTTACATGAAAACAAAATTACATATCCTTTATATCTAATCCATACACCAACGACCAAAAACACCTACAAACACTTTCATTCTTCAATTTTCTTCATCTAATTGATCTCTCTCAAGTTCTATCTTCAAGTTCTAAGTGTTCTTCATAAATTCCAAAAGTTCTAGTTTCATAAAATCAAGAATACTTCCAAGATTGCAAGTTTACTTCCAAGTTTTCTAAATCCATTCCAAGTAATCATCCAAGATTAAGAAACCTTTGTTACTTACAGTAGGTTATCTTTTTAATACAATGTAATAATCATATTCAAACTTTAATTCAATTTCTATAACTATAACAATCTTATTTCGAGTGGAAATCTTACTTGAAATTGTTTTCGTGTCATGATTCTGCTTCAAGAACTTTCAATCCATCCAAGGATCCTTTGAAGCTAGATCTATTTTTCTCATTTCCAGTAGGTTTATCCAAGAAACTTGAGGTAGTAATGATGTTCATAACATCATTCGATTCATACATATAAAGCTATCTTATTCGAAGGTTTAAACTTGTAATCAGTAGAACATAGTTTAGTTAATTCTAAACTTGTTCGCAAATAAAAGTTAATCCTTCTAACTTGACTTTTAAAATCACCTAAACACATGTTCTATATCTATATGATATGCTAACTTAATGATTTAAAACCTGGAAACACGAAAAACACCGTAAAACCGGATTTACGCCGTCGTAGTAACACCGCGGGCTGTTTTGGGTTAGTTAATTAAAAACTATGATAAACTTTGATTTAAAAGTTGTTATTCTGGGAAAATGATTTTTATTATGAACATAAAACTATATCCAAAAATTATGGTTAAACTCAAAGTGGAAGTATGTTTTCTAAAATGGTCATCTAGACGTCGTTCTTTCGACTGAAATGACTACCTTTACAAAAACGACTTGTAACTTATTTTTCCGACTATAAACCTATACTTTTTCTATTTAGATTCATAAAATAGAGTTCAATATGAAACCATAGCAATTTGATTCACTCAAAACGGATTTAAAATGAAGAAGTTATGGGTAAAACAAGATAGGATAATTTTTCTCATTTTAGCTACGTGAAAATTGGTAACAAATCTATTCCAACCATAACTTAATCAACTTGTATTGTATATTATGTAATCTTGAGATACTATAGACACGTTAACAATGTATCAACCTATCATGTCGACACATCTATATATATTTCGGAACAACCATAGACACTCTATATGTGAATGTTGGAGTTAGCTATACAGGGTTGAGGTTGATTCCAAAATATATTTAGTTTGAGTTGTGATCAATACTGAGATACGTATACACTGGGTCGTGGATTGATTCAAGATAATATTTATCGATTTATTTCTGTACATCTAACTGTGGACAACTAGTTGTAGGTTACTAACGAGGACAGCTGACTTAATAAACTTAAAACATCAAAATATATTAAAAGTGTTGTAAATATATTTTGAACATACTTTGATATATATGTATATATTGTTATAGGTTCGTGAATCAACCAGTGGCCAAGTCTTACTTCCCGACGAAGTAAAAATCTGTGAAAGTGAGTTATAGTCCCACTTTTAAAATCTAATATTTTTGGGATGAGAATACATGCAGGTTTTATAAATGATTTACAAAATAGACACAAGTACGTGAAACTACATTCTATGGTTGAATTATCGAAATCGAATATGCCCCTTTTTATTAAGTCTGGTAATCTAAGAATTAGGGAACAGACACCCTAATTGACGCGAATCCTAAAGATAGATCTATTGGGCCTAACAAACCCCATCCAAAGTACTGGATGCTTTAGTACTTCGAAATTTATATCATATCCGAAGGGTGTCCCGGAATGATGGAGATATTTTTATATATGCATCTTGTTAATGTCGGTTACCAGGTGTTCACTATATGAATGTTTTTTATCTCTATGTATGGGATGTGTTTTGAAATATGAAATCTTGTGGTCTATTGTTACGATTTGATATATATAGGTTAAACCTATAACTCACCAACATTTTTGTTGACGTTTAAAGCATGTTTATTCTCAGGTGAATACTAAGAGCTTCTGCTATTGCATACTAAAATAAGGACAAGATTTGGAGTCCATGTTTGTATGATATTGTGTAAAAACTGCATTCAAAAAACTGATTTTGATGTAACATATTTGTATTGTAAACCATTATGTAACGGTCGTGTGTAAACAGGATATTTTAGATTATCATTATTTGATAATCTACGTAAAGCTTTTTAAACCTTTATTTATGAAATAAAGGTTATGGTTTGTTTTAAAAATGAATGCAGTCTTTGAAAAATGTCTCATATAGAGGTCAAAACCTCGCAACGAAATCAATTAATATGGAACGTTTTTAATCAATAAGAACGGGACATTTCAGTTGGTATCCGAGCGTTGGTCTTAGAGAACCAGAATTTTGCATTAGTGTGTCTTATCGAGTTTGTTAGGATACATTAGTGAGTCTGGACTTCGACCGTGTTTACTTGAAAAATGATTGCTTAACAAATTTTGTTGGAAACTATATATTTTTAACATGTGAATATTATGTGATATATTAATCTCTTAACATGTTTGATATTATGTGATAGATGTCTACCTATAGAACAAGTCCCATTGACTCACCTAATAATAACGAAGAGTCAAATGTAAATTGGAATGATTCGTGGACTGATTCACAAGTTCCCGAAGAGGAACCGGAAGAAGAATCAGAACCGGAAGAGGAGGAACCGGAGGAGGAACCGGAGGAGGAAATAGAACCGGTGGGGGAAATAATAAAACGGTTAAGTAAAAGAAAATCCTCAACTAACCGACCAAGGTTAATTATGGTCAATGGTGTTTCCGCCAAGGAAGCAAAATATTGGGAGGATTACCAATTCTCCGATGAATCGGATTCCGACGAGAATTCCGATGATGTTATAGAAATTACCCCAACTGAATTTAAAAAGGCAAAAGAAAATAATAAGGGAAAGGATATAAAAATAGAGAAATCTAATTCCAACCCCGATGAACTTTATATGTATCGTCAACTCCCGAAGCCCTTAAGTTGTAACAATGACCCAGGAACCTCTAAACCACCAGGTTTTTCTAAACCAATGTGGAATACGACGGCTCGTATTAGGGGAACATCATATATCCCTAGAAACTTGGCAAAACGAACCAAAACCGAAGAAGAAGAAAAGAGCGAGTCGGAATAAGATAGTTATATTCGTGTGGTGTAATATATGTAATATAGTGTGCTTATGCTTTATGATATATGTAAAAATTACTTGTATTAATAAGTAATTTTTTTATGAATCTAATTCTTGTCTATTTTACAGTTTAAAAACACAAAATGGATAGACAACCCAATATTTTAAGAGACCTACCCGGAGACATGATTGATGAAATCTTGTCTAGAGTCGGTCAGAATTCCTCGGCACAACTATTTAAGGCGAAATCAGTTTGTAAGACATTCGAAGAACGTTCCAAGAATGTCTTGGTTTATAAGAGACTTTCTTTTGAAAGATGGGGGATATCACATTGGGAAACCCATAAGTTACGATGTGTTTACTTTGACGCATATATTGCGGGGAACCCAAATGCTATTTTACGCAACAGGTTAAGAAATTATTTTTGTTGGGATTTAACAAGTTTCATAATACTTAAAACCTTTTAAGAATCATTCAAAGCGGAAGCATGTAAAATTACCAATTGAAACTTGTATATCTTTAACCATATAAAAGTTAAATCCCAAGAAAAGGATCAAGTTGAGAAATAAGCTTACAAACTACAAGCAAGAATAAGATGTTATACCTATTCCAAGCTAGTTGAAAGTGATGAAGATGATGATGTTGAATGGAGCTTCAAATGGATGAAACCTCAAGAGATTATACCCCAAACTTGTAACCAACACCTTGTACTTTGGTTAGGTTTTGTTGACACTTGAATTTGGCTTCCAAAAACCAAATTATGAAACCCTTTTTGTGCACAAAAGGCCACGGCCAGAACAGCTCTTGGAGAGAGCTTTGTGCAGTTTTTTTTTGCTTATGTTTTGATGTGTAAATGCATGTGTGTTTGGTCTCCAAGAGAGCCTTGGTTAATATGCACCTAGAATGGAAGTAACATGGTAAAAGACAAGTCAAAAGAGCATGCTTACTCCATACTCCCATGCCACTTCCAATTCTTTTAAATAAAATGGTTTGTTTTATAAAATTAGATTTTATAAAACACATTTTATAAAACTTCCATTTATTATATACATTTTATTATATAAAACCAATTTATATATAAAATGTAACATAAATAAATTAATTATTTAACCTATAAATAATTAAATCCATAATATATAAATTATTCCATAATTTATATAATACACATCAAGTAATATTTAAGAAAACCATTTTTCTTAAAGTTCAAGTGTCGCGTATTTGATCAATGAACCAATCGTTAAAATCAAATACAAATAAGGTGTCGGTAAGTTTGTTATTGGGTATGACCCGACTTGGATCATAACACGTCAGCCACATTAATTTAGTATGTCTCTCGGGCATACGAAATACCTTCAATCTCCCACTTGCACGAGAAACATAAGAAATTAATGCAAGTGATGGATACAGCCTAACACACCGTCCATCACCCCTAATATGTTATGACTTTGTGCCATTCAATAACATCATCCCTTTCGAGTTCCTATCTCGAATATGATTAGGTGAATCTTTCATTATTTCCTTTCGTCCTAGATGTCATGTTAAATCCAAGAGATACAGAGTGATCACTCTCTTATAGATTTAACTTTTCAGGCCTTAGACATCTTACTCTCAACAAATAAGAGGGACAAATTCCATCTTGACTACATACGTCCTAGATATACACTTTGTAATATACCTGAGTTCTTCCTTATGTACTACCATGTTTCAGAATAGCGAAGAAAAGAATCAAGGCACAGTACTAGGTGAATATCCGAACCCAATATGTATCTCAGGTCAGAGGATACAATGATATTCGCCTTTACTCAAGATTACATGTGATCAACCACAAAGGCTCTATACAGTAATTCTTGAGAGCGGGTCTTCCAATATTTGTTTCCCACAAATATCTATGAACCTTGGTTGCAACCTTGCCCCACATTCAACCTATGAATGTATACCAATCCGAGTTCATAATAGTCTAAACCTCACACTTGTTCCCACAAATGTGATCAACTACGGAATTTACAATAATAGTTTATTCATGGATGAAATATGCTAAATTGGAACATGACTCATAATTAAATTAATACCATAATTATATTAATGAGTTTGAACTAATTCGTTCCGTTACAATACATAAAGTAGATAAATTCCAATCACTAGAATATCGAAGCCCTAACGCACAAACATGTCCCTCATGTTTTGGCCCATGTAAAAGCTTCGTGAGTGGATCCGCAACATTATGATCTGTGTGAACCTTGTGAATACATATCTTTCCCTTTTCAACCTCATCCCTGATGTAGTTGAATCTCCGCTCAATGTGACGAGTCTTTTGATGAGCACGAGGTTCCTTGATTTGAGCAATCGCACCCTCGTTGTCACAAAAGATCTCAAGAGGGTCCTGAATGGAAGGGACCACTCCTAAGTCGTCGATGAATTTCTTCATCCATGCAGCTTCCTGAGCTGCCAGTGAGGCGGCAATGTACTCCGACTCTGTAGTGGATAACGCAACAACCTCCTGTTTCGAACTCTTCCAAGAGACCGCACCACCATTTAACATGAAGACATAACCGGATTGTGATCGAGAGTCATCTCGATCAGTTTGGAAACTCGCGTCCACGTAACCTTTTACGGCGAGTTCCTCCTCACCAGACCCATATATTAGAAACATATCCTTAGTTCTCCTAAGGTATTTCAATATACTTTTAACAGCAATCCAATGACTGTTTCCTGGGTTATTCTGGTATCTACTTGTCAAGCTTAGAGCGCATGACACATCCGGTCTAGTACATATCATCGCATACATGATAGACCCAATAGCAGATGCGTATGGGACTTTCTTCATTCTCTCTTGTTCATCTTTCGTGGTAGGACACTGATATGAATTGAGAACGGTTCCTCTTTGAATAGGTACCAAACCTTTCTTAGAGTTTTCCATCTTGAACCTTTTCAAGATTTTATCAATGTATGTACTTTGACTTAAACCTATCAATCTCTTGGATCTATTCCTATAGATCCCTATCCCCAATATGTATTGTGCATCTCCAAGATCCTTAATGGAGAAGCAACTCTTTAGCCAAGTTTTGACTCCTTGCATTGTGGTAATATCATTCCCAAATAATAATATATCATCCACATATAGTACAAGGAACATGATAGTGCTCCCACTAGCTTTCTTATATACACAAGCTTCATCACCATTTTTAATGAAGCCAAATTTCTTGGCTTCCTCATTAAAACGATGATTCCACATTCTAGATGCTTGTTTCAATCCGTAGATTGACTTCTTTAACTTGCATACACTTTTAGGATATTTTGGATCAACAAAACCTTCAGGCTGGACCATATAGACATCTTCCATAAGATATCCATTTAGGAAAGCGGTTTTGACATCCATTTGCCATATTTCATAGTCGTAGTGAGCAGCAATGGCAAATAATATGCTAATAGACTTTAGCATTGCCACAGGCGAGAAAGTTTCATCATAATCAACCCCTTGAGTTTGAGTGAAACCTTTTGCAACAAGTCTAGCTTTATATGTATCCAAGTTTCCATGTATGTCGGTTTTCTTCTTGAAAAGCCATTTGCAATCAACTAGCTTGGAGCTAGGAGGTTGCACAACAAGTTCCCAAACTTGGTTTTCATACATGGATTGCATCTCGGCATTCATGGCTTCCTGCCATTTATCTTTATCGATCCTTGATAAAGCATCTTCGTAGTTTGTCGGTTCATCCAAATCAACCGTATAGCAACCATCTATGAGAAACCCATATCTCTCAGGAGGATTGCTAATCCTACCAGATCTACGAATGCCTTGTGTATTTTGATCATTCATTTGATCACTATCAACATTTTCATGTTGAGTGCTAGTGTCAACCAATTGTGTATCATCTACTTGATCTTGAACCTCTTCAAGATCTATCTTCCTTTCACTATTTCCTTCCATTAGGAACTTAGTTTCAAGGAATTCCGCCTTTCGAGCAACAAATACATTCTGCTCGTATGGATCATAGAAATAGTATCCCATATCATCCTTGGGATATCCTATGAAGATACACTTCGTGGATCGAGCATTCAACTTATTAGGGACGTAACGCTTAGGATAAGCTTCACATCCCCATACCTTTAAGTATGATAGAGAAGGAGGTTTTCCAAACCACATCTCATGAGGAGTTCGTTCCACTTTCTTGGTTGGGGCCATATTTAAAATACGAGCCGCGGAGCTTAGACAATAACCCCAAAATGACAGAGGTAACGAGCTTCTTGCCATCATAGATCGAACCATATCCATTAGGGTTCGGTTCCTCCTTTCGGAAACTCCATTAAGTTGGGGTGTTCCGGGTGGAGTAAGTTGTGAGATAATCCCACAACTCCTAAGATGATCTTGGAAGGCATCGCTTAGGTATTCACCTCCTCTATCGGTACGTAGTACCTTAATTGTCTTATTGAGTTGATTTTGTACTTCGTTTTGATATTCTTTGAATGCTTCAAACGTTTCGTCCTTGTGTCTTAATAAGTAGACATATCCGAAACGACTAAAGTCATCAATGAAAGTAACAAAGTATCTTTCACCTTTCTTAGTCATGGGTTTAAAGGGTCCACATACATCCGAATGTATTAATCCCAATAAATCTTTAGCCCTTTCATAGGTCCCTTTAAAAGGTGCTTTAGTCATCTTGCCTTGTAAACAAGATTCACATACTTCAAACGAATCCATTTCATTTGATTTCAAAAGTCCATTCTTTTGAAGTGTATGTATTCGGTTCTTGTTTATGTGACCAAGGCGACAATGCCATAAGTAGGAATCACTCAAATCCCTTTTGAGTTTCTTGGTGCTTGTATGGTACATTGAGCTACTAGAAGATGTGTCATCATGAACCAATTCATAAATTCCATTTGAAGGCGAAGCCTTGAAATAGAATACATTATCTTTAGAAACATGAATATCATCATCAATAAAATTAACAACGTAACCACATTGTTTTAAGCGAGAAATAGAAATAATGTTTCTACACAAATCCGGAGCATACAAAACATTTTCTAAAATAAGTTCCAATCCGCTTGGAAGCTTCAAAATAAAATCTCCTTGAGCTTTAACATGCACCTTTGCACCATTGCCCATATAGAGACTTGATGTTCCCGCCTTATGATCACTTCTTTTGAACCCCTGCAAAGAATTGCAAATATGAGTTCCACATCCAGTGTCTAATACCCATGTATTAGAAGAAGTAATACTTAGCTCTATATATACCATATATATATTACCTGAGGTTTGCCCTGCATCCCTCTTGTCCTTCAACTCCTTAAGGTAGACCGGACAGTTTCGTTTCCAATGACCCATCTCACCGCAACCGAAACATGGGTCTTCCTTGGGGTTTGCCTTCTCGGCTACCTTTTGCTTCTTAGCCTTGTTTATGGTTGGGGTAACCATCTTCCCTTTCCCTTTGCCTTGATAGGTGGGTCCTTTTCTCTTAGCCACCTTTGGCTTAGAGGTCTTACTTTTGGACCCACCTTGATCGATTGCTAACACGGGTAAAGCCCTTTTACCCATGCTAGTTTCCGCCGTTCTAAGCATACCGTGAAGCTCACCTATGCTCTTATCCATCCCATTCATATTGTAATTAATTACAAATTGATCAAACCTTTTTGATAGGGAATTAAGGATAAGATCGGTGGCTAACTCATTTGATATGTTTAGGTTAAGACGGTTAGCACGATCAATAAGGCTCTTCATTTTGAGGACATAAGAGGAGACGGATTGGGTGTCATCCATACGACATGCATGTAGCGCTCGAACCGTTTCGAAGCGCTCGACACGTGCTTGTTGAAGGAACATCTCCTTCAATTGCGTAATCATGTCATATGCACTATGATGTTCGAAATCCTTTTGGAGTTCGGGTATCATAGTCCCAAGCATTAGACAAGCGACTTGCACCGAATCGGCGCAATACTTGTCATAATAAGCCATGCCCTCTATATCTTCCTCATCCGGTTGGTCGGGAATAGGGTCCTCCAACACATACGCTTTGTCCTCAAGTTTGAGGACAATCCTAAGATTACGGAACCAATCCATAAAGTTCGTATGGTTGAGTTTGTCTTTCTCGAGGAGAGACCTTAATGATAGGTTGTTTAGGTTAAGTGGTGCATTTTGCATGTTGTTGTTATTTGCGGCCATCTACAAAATTTAACAAAGTCCTTTTAAGTATCGATTTTAAATTTAATAAACAATACCCTTTTATTTTTAATTGTTTTATTAAATCTTAGAATCCAACGGTAAATCAAATTTCGGTTAGGTGACCTTTATCCCGTTATTTGATTTAGCTAGGTAGTCATTTATGTGACAATTGCAATCCTTTTGCAACTTCTAAGTTATGGGATCATGCAATCCTTTTGCATGGCATATTTATCCCATCAACGCCTATTTGTTCATCATGCTTCGGTGACCCTAAGTTCATGATTCCCAAATCAAGTCGTCCTACTTGTGTAAACATGTAGACTTAACATACAAGTGGTTAGGTGACCTTTATCCCACATGTATGCGAAGTGTACCTTATTCATATTAATTCGCTCATGACGGTTAGGTGACCTTTATCTCATCAAGAGTTTCCTAATACGTCTAAGTGTTTCCACAAAAGGATGGCGTTTAACTTGTTTACCTTGTTATAGTTAAGGGATTTTAAGTTTTCATAAATTCTAGTTTAAGAAAACATTTGCCATATGTAACGACCCGGAAATTTCCGACCAAATTTAAACCTTAAACTCTATATGTTTCTGACACGATAAGCAAAAACCCTAATGTTGAGTCTAGAAAGTCTTAAATCTTTAACTGGATGATTAGTAACCTTCTTGACCAAGCCTGATGATTCACGAACATTTATGTGCGTATACGATATATATTTATTATTTGATAACGATAACAAAAATATTAGATATGTAATATTTAGGTTTCAATATAAGATTATTATATTTATCGACTATAGTAAAAGATGATATAAATATCTGAAACTGCTTTTATCAAATTATTAACGAGTTATTAAGATTAAACGTTTTCTTAAAAGTCGTAGTATTTCTAGAAACCTTTTGTCAATTGGTAAGCGTTAACGGTCCGGGTTTTTAATAAAAACAAATATATAAACAAAACGTATTCATTATATATTTTCGTAAAATGATTAAATAAAATATTTAACTAAATACAAAGCGTTTTCGATTTAAAAATATATTTTGGAAAATAACTAGACTTTGATTTATACGAGTAAATGACCACAATGCTCAAAAGGTTAAGTTACATTTTTAGTGGGACTATTTTTTTATAATTTAAAAGCTATTATTTTGATAAAGGTACAAGTCCCAAAACGTAAACCGTTAGTTTTCTTAGTGTACGAAACTTTACTTGAAAAACCGGAACCGGGACATTAGTCATGTGACAAAGTAAATGTTATTTTTGTAAAAATTATATTTTTACCTTTAACGTAAATAAAATATAATATTTAATTAATTATTCAAATTAAATAAATTAAACTTTATTTCAAATCCGTCTCAGATTCTGGCTATAAATTGGCCAACGTGCTTTGATCTTTTAGTCACAAAAACACACACGCACACTCTTACACATAATACTCCACAATTATTTATATTATTATTTTTTTTATATTAGAAATTTTATTACACTCTTACACATAATACTACGTGATTATTCTTAAAAATTTCAGTATTTTTATTATTATTAAAATTATTATTATTATTATGATTAGAAATATTATTAACTGGGAGTATTATTATTATTGATTATACACAAAATGTGAGGACGGGGTTCTGCCCAAGTACTTTCAAAACTAGTTTTGTGAGTGGGGTAGAATTGAGGAGATTATGAGTCATTGCCATGGAAGTTATGGGTATGGATCGGGGGTTTTGCTCGTGAGCTAAACTAGTATTTATCGCTTTCGGAGTGTTTATATATCTATCCTACAATATTGGATCTCAATATTGATACGTGAGCACTCTAAACTTAATTTTTATTTACTTTTAGTGTGTCCCTGACTAGTGCTCGAGAATTTAGGATCAAGCATGTTTATTTACTTATTTTTGTCAAAATATACATTAGGATAGAATCTGAATTAGCTACTCCTGCGGTTAAGATAAGATATATGAATTATATGTTTTTGGAAAGGTGGCGAAAAACTATAAACTTTTCATTTAGATGTCAAATGGATTCGACGGACGGATTTAAAGTTATAGCCAATTGAACTTCTGTACAAATTTTTAAAAATGAATATTTTTATTTTTACGTCGTCGTTAAAATCGTTATTATTATTTGATTATTATTATTATTTATTATTATCAAAATATTATTATGATTATTATTATCTAAAAACATTTAATATTTTAATCCAAAAACTATTAAATTACCATTTGATCATTATTATTGTCAACTTATAATTTTTATTATTATTAACATAAAAGTTATCATTTTTAATAAAAGTATTATTTTTTTATGAAAATATTAATATTATTATTATTATGATTATTATTATCATTATTAAAACAAATAATATTTTTATTAAAAATTATCAAATTATTATATTTGATCAATAAAACTGTTAAATTATTATTATTATTAATATATTTATTAAAAGTATTATTTTAATGAAATTATTATTTAGTAATTTATCATTTTGGTATATTTTTAAAATAAAGTTTATTTAACAATAAATAAGTTATATTATTTACTAAATGAATTTTGACGATATTTAACTATATTTAATCATGCATAAAATTTTCGAAAATCATTTTAAGTAAAACCGATTTTTATTAACTTTTACATTTTAGTCTCGAGCATTAGGATTAAGGTACACTAGGACTTGACTTTATTTGTTAAATAGATATTAATCAATATATAAATACATAATTAATTAGGTTCGTGAATCGAAGGCCAACCTTATAAGTTATCAATGGTGTTATATGTATTTTTACTACAAAATACATTAGGTGAGTATATAGTCCCTTTTAAACTCTAAATATTTTGGGCTGAGAATACATGCGCTGTTTTTATAAATGATTTACGTTATGGACACAAGTGATCAAAAATATAAATTCTACGTTGAGTTGTACCATGGCATATCTCTTTATACTTGGTAGCTAATATTTACGTGAGGAGCGTAAACGCGAATCCTGTTGATAGATCTATCGGGCCTGACAACCCCAACCGGGCTGGACGACCAGTTTTAAACGGTTGCACAGTACTTCGTTTCTGTATACTACACTTGGTACGGTGTAGTGATTATTTAAGAATATGCTGCGATGATTTAAATGTTAAGTATGGTTACCAAGTGCTCAACTACTTTTACATACACTTGCGAGTGTATTATGTTTATCTATATAAAATCTTGTGGTCCATAGTTATAACGCTGCTAGCATCAAATCTATATCTCACCAACTTTATGTTGACGTTTTAAAACATATTATTCTCAGGTACGAATTAAGTCTTCCGCTGTGCATTTTCTCAATTTAAGGACATTACTTGGAGTCGATCATCGCAATGGGACCAAATGTTGAAGATATCGTCCGGATGGATAAGGACGGGTCTTTACAGGTGGTATCAGAGCGGTGGTCTTAGTGAACCAGGTCTTACATTAGTGTGTCTAACTAGTAGCTGTTAGGATACATTAATAAGTCTGGACTTCGACCGTGCCTGCATGTCAAAAGTTTTGCTTATCATTTCTAGTCGTAAATTATTTGCTTATTATCCTTAGGGAATTGCCTGCTTATCATTCATAAGTCTAGACACGTCTTACTGCATTTAGTGCATCGATAGTGTATAGACAAAATTCATATCTTAGCATATCTGTTACTTTGGACTTTAGTTGACATCTTTTCAAAGATTCTCCATAATTTACGGGATTTTGGTATTATATATACATATGTAAAGTATGTATTGAAGAGTACCAAATCTAACTTCTATAATCTAGTTCATACCAAAAATTCATTTTTCCGATTATACAAGATGGATTCCGCATCTAGTTCGAATTCCTCAGATTATGACAGCTATGCCGATATGGATTTTCATTCAAGCTCCGAAGGCAGCATCACCGGAATGGATCAACCAATCTCCCATCATCTATTCTGGATGAATTGGGGGTGGGTTCATAATATACTAAGTCACTGGAGACATGAAGAGGGTGATCCCTTCCATCCACCAAATTGTCCTCTTAACGATGAACCTGAAGCACTTACCGGCGAACCTGTTCGAGAAACCATTTTCTCTATCATCTCGAGAGTATCTCGTCACGACTATATACTATCCCATATTTCGAATCTTGTTCATTCGCTCGTCCCAACCGCCAATCATCCCGGCATAATAGAAGAAGTTAACGAACTACGCGCTCGTGTGGCGGCTTTGGAGAACCTGGTGCGAAGGTTACAAGCACCAGCGGCAGCACCAGCAGCATAACCAGTACCTCCAGTAACATCAACATCGCAATCCTCAGTACCACCATCATCGACGTCGACAGTACCTTATCATTTCTAAACCATAACCGTGCTGTAACTCTCAAACATCACAATCTGTACTATCAACATTACACGCCTCAATATCACCATCTGTACTTCGAGTATGAACTTCGTTCTACACATCGATCTACATCAATTATCTTCGCATTACGTATCATTCTACCTCATTTTTCCTCGTTTGACATGGTGGTTATGTAATTTCTAAAGTTTTAGAGATTATGTAATCTAGTATTAACGATAAATCAAATGAGTTTAATATCTTATTGACTCATTAAATCCATGATTACATCCGAAGAAAATATATATGCAGGTATATTTTCATAAAGATTGTAATCAAAAAATTTCATTCGTACAAACTATTAATGATGAAAATATTTTAACGGGTGGGTAGTACCCGAGGAATATTTAGAATTCACATTAATAAGTTACACTGTACATTCTTCGAATCTGATTCAACGATCATTCACTATTCTACTTACAACTACCGATATACGTATCTGTTCACCACAGAATAACCATTCTATTCAAATTTCATATTTGGATTTTGACCTATCAGAATTCAACAAGTGGCATAACGAAGAAAACATTGGACAAAATAAAAAGTGTTAGAAACAGACGAATTAACTAATCAAAAATTTGGTTAGGATTACACACTAACTGTTCCGGCTAACTGTTCCCAGCTAACTGATTAACATTTAATTTATCGCAATTTACATTCTCGCAATTTTAATTTCTGCACTGTACATACTGTCGGGACACATGTACAACAATACGTCGGATTAATTCTGAGACAACACGTTGTATAATGGGTCATGATATATATTTATTTATTTTACGCATTTTAAATAACGGGACACGTATACAAGGTTTCGACTTATCATATTGACCCATCTATATATATATTTCGGAACAACCATGGACACTCTATATGCGAAGGTGGGAGTTGGCTATATAGGGTCGGAGTTGATTCCAAAATATATATATACTTTGAGTTGTGATCGATACTGAGACCGGTACACGGGTAACGATACGTATTAATTAATTTGAATATTATGTATTTAATTTATGAAATTATTGGACCATTGGACAATCGGACTATTAGACTGCTAACTTTGGACAAGTAAAATGAATTAAAATATTGATTATAACATATGAAACTAAACTAATCTTCAAGTTTGCCACTTGATTTCATCTTAAACCTCATTCGTATCTTGACGATTACAATCCGCGTTCAAACCTATCATGATTCTTAAAAACACCCGATTGAGAAGTTGAACCAGCCGCACCTCGTCTACGGAAGAAAGATTTATGCATACAGTTATGCACCTGAAAAATTTTCTAAACCGAAGTTATAGTTAATACGTATCCGCGTCGAATTCCCTATCATTCATTAGCAAAAACAACCTTGCAATTCCTTTTCAAAGTAACTAAATTTTGTTACAGCTCCAGCAAGATAGCTTCAACTTTTCAGTGAGACTAGTCTTATTATAACCTCGATATATATACGTTGTCCTTTCACCATCGTTACCGGGGAACCTTTTATATTCCCCCATACTACCATAAGCGTTTAATCATCTAAAAACACAATTCGCCCGAAAACACCTCGGATTGATAATCGACGATTCAGATATGGCTGCATTAAATGCAGAGGAAACAGTAAAATTGTAGATGGCCTAAATGGCTAAAAGTTGATGATAAAGAAGGGAGTGTTGGGAACGCTCGATAGAAAATTTGGTACTGAAAAATGGATTGAGCTAACCGTGAAGGAAACAAAGAACAAATACAAGGACTGAATCTGCTTTCAAATAATCCAAATGATTCAGTGTCTGTTGAAACCGTCAGTACGAACCCTACTCCTTATTCTAAACTTTTTCCGATGATATTATTCATCATCATCTTATATTAGATATTATAAGATATCTTCATATCTTCCGTTATACATATTCTTCATATTTCTGGAGATATTATTCCCATCTGAAATCATTTCGTAACATTTGCGTTACAATATAAAAGAAACTGCATTAGTTTCTAAATTTTGAAACCTTCAAGTTTAAAATAGGAATGTTCTGAAGTAGTGTTGGAAACAGATGTATGAATTAGTATAATATAATGAAACTTGATCAACTTCATTATATTACAGTAAGTCATGTTAAGTTTCTAATGGAATGTGATGATTCACAGTACCATCATCATGTGCCATGTTACACGGCTCTTACATTCTATCCAATTCCGAAACATATTAAGAACAAATCATCTTGATAGTTCTATTTTCTGGATATTCTGGTAATTTGTCAAATCAAAATTGTACCATTACCATTCCTTCCTGAGAACATTAGTCATGTTCATTCCAAATCTTATACCTACGAATTCCGAAACATTACTCGCTTGGCTTGAGGATGGGAAGAGGAAATGAAAGAATGAAGCTCCAAAATAGAAACTAGAGTATAAATCGCAGCAAATAGGAGAGAGTAGAAGATGTGGGATATGGAAATAAGGGAACGAAGGGGGTAGTTTTATAAGTGAAATATCCGACAAAGAAATCACAACAGATTTGCCGCATTAAATCAAAGGAGATCCTGTTTCCTAAATCGCCGAAGAACCAAATCTTATTACGAAAGATTTTCTTTAAATCTCGTGAATTCCGGAAATCAATCATAACCACGTCATCAGTTAAAACGATACCATATTACTTATTTCACTCTTTTGTGATAGCTTCACTCGTACGCTTCATATGATTGAATCATTTTATCCATATTTTCCAATAATGATAAAACTCTATTATTACCTCATATTCGTCATGAAAACATTCCCATTGTTATTTATGACAACCTCTACCAAATTTCGGGGACGAAATTTCTTTAACGGGTGGGTACTGTAACGACCCGGAAATTTCCGACCAAATTTAAACCTTAAACTCTATATGTTTCTGACACGATAAGCAAAAACCCTAATGTTGAGTCTAGAAAGTCTTAAATCTTTAACTGGATGATTAGTAACCTTCTTGACCAAGCCTGATGATTCACGAACATTTATGTGCGTATACGATATATATTTATTATTTGATAACGATAACAAAAATATTAGATATGTAATATTTAGGTTTCAATATAAGATTATTATATTTATCGACTATAGTAAAAGATGATATAAATATCTGAAACTGCTTTTATCAAATTATTAACGAGTTATTAAGATTAAACGTTTTCTTAAAAGTCGTAGTATTTCTAGAAACCTTTTGTCAATTGGTAAGCGTTAACGGTCCGGGTTTTTAATAAAAACAAATATATAAACAAAACGTATTCATTATATATTTTCGTAAAATGATTAAATAAAATATTTAACTAAATACAAAGCGTTTTCGATTTAAAAATATATTTTGGAAAATAACTAGACTTTGATTTATACGAGTAAATGACCACAATGCTCAAAAGGTTAAGTTACATTTTTAGTGGGACTATTTTTTTATAATTTAAAAGCTATTATTTTGATAAAGGTACAAGTCCCAAAACGTAAACCGTTAGTTTTCTTAGTGTACGAAACTTTACTTGAAAAACCGGAACCGGGACATTAGTCATGTGACAAAGTAAATGTTATTTTTGTAAAAATTATATTTTTACCTTTAACGTAAATAAAATATAATATTTAATTAATTATTCAAATTAAATAAATTAAACTTTATTTCAAATCCGTCTCAGATTCTGGCTATAAATTGGCCAACGTGCTTTGATCTTTTAGTCACAAAAACACACACGCACACTCTTACACATAATACTCCACAATTATTTATATTATTATTTTTTTTATATTAGAAATTTTATTACACTCTTACACATAATACTACGTGATTATTCTTAAAAATTTCAGTATTTTTATTATTATTAAAATTATTATTATTATTATGATTAGAAATATTATTAACTGGGAGTATTATTATTATTGATTATACACAAAATGTGAGGACGGGGTTCTGCCCAAGTACTTTCAAAACTAGTTTTGTGAGTGGGGTAGAATTGAGGAGATTATGAGTCATTGCCATGGAAGTTATGGGTATGGATCGGGGGTTTTGCTCGTGAGCTAAACTAGTATTTATCGCTTTCGGAGTGTTTATATATCTATCCTACAATATTGGATCTCAATATTGATACGTGAGCACTCTAAACTTAATTTTTATTTACTTTTAGTGTGTCCCTGACTAGTGCTCGAGAATTTAGGATCAAGCATGTTTATTTACTTATTTTTGTCAAAATATACATTAGGATAGAATCTGAATTAGCTACTCCTGCGGTTAAGATAAGATATATGAATTATATGTTTTTGGAAAGGTGGCGAAAAACTATAAACTTTTCATTTAGATGTCAAATGGATTCGACGGACGGATTTAAAGTTATAGCCAATTGAACTTCTGTACAAATTTTTAAAAATGAATATTTTTATTTTTACGTCGTCGTTAAAATCGTTATTATTATTTGATTATTATTATTATTTATTATTATCAAAATATTATTATGATTATTATTATCTAAAAACATTTAATATTTTAATCCAAAAACTATTAAATTACCATTTGATCATTATTATTGTCAACTTATAATTTTTATTATTATTAACATAAAAGTTATCATTTTTAATAAAAGTATTATTTTTTTATGAAAATATTAATATTATTATTATTATGATTATGATTATCATTATTAAAACAAATAATATTTTTATTAAAAATTATCAAATTATTATATTTGATCAATAAAACTGTTAAATTATTATTATTAATATATTTATTAAAAGTATTATTTTAATGAAATTATTATTTAGTAATTTATCATTTTGGTATATTTTTAAAATAAAGTTTATTTAACAATAAATAAGTTATATTATTTACTAAATGAATTTTGACGATATTTAACTATATTTAATCATGCATAAAATTTTCGAAAATCATTTTAAGTAAAACCGATTTTTATTAACTTTTACATTTTAGTCTCGAGCATTAGGATTAAGGTACACTAGGACTTGACTTTATTTGTTAAATAGATATTAATCAATATATAAATACATAATTAATTAGGTTCGTGAATCGAAGGCCAACCTTATAAGTTATCAATGGTGTTATATGTATTTTTACTACAAAATACATTAGGTGAGTATATAGTCCCTTTTAAACTCTAAATATTTTGGGCTGAGAATACATGCGCTGTTTTTATAAATGATTTACGTTATGGACACAAGTGATCAAAAATATAAATTCTACGTTGAGTTGTACCATGGCATATCTCTTTATACTTGGTAGCTAATATTTACGTGAGGAGCGTAAACGCGAATCCTGTTGATAGATCTATCGGGCCTGACAACCCCAACCGGGCTGGACGACCAGTTTTAAACGGTTGCACAGTACTTCGTTTCTGTATACTACACTTGGTACGGTGTAGTGATTATTTAAGAATATGCTGCGATGATTTAAATGTTAAGTATGGTTACCAAGTGCTCAACTACTTTTACATACACTTGCGAGTGTATTATGTTTATCTATATAAAATCTTGTGGTCCATAGTTATAACGCTGCTAGCATCAAATCTATATCTCACCAACTTTATGTTGACGTTTTAAAACATGTTATTCTCAGGTACGAATTAAGTCTTCCGCTGTGCATTTTCTCAATTTAAGGACATTACTTGGAGTCGATCATCGCAATGGGACCAAATGTTGAAGATATCGTCCGGATGGATAAGGACGGGTCTTTACACCATACACCAACATGCATTTGGTGTATAGTTCATTATGAAAAGCCAATTTCATGTCTATAAACCATTTTATATATATGATCCTAATCATGATCTTAATAACCGTTTATTAATGTCCTTTTAGCCATTTTTAATTTAACCATTTAAATTGACGTTTTGCATGTCGTTAATTAATGTATAATTTAACCAATTAAATTGCCATTTTGCTTGTTGTTAACTTGTGTGATTAACTTGTAGCATACAATCATACAATCCACAATCATACAATAAACAACCATGCATGCAAAACAAATATGTTCACAATCAAGCCATTTTGGTAGACATTTGTTTAGCCGAAAACAAATGCCACCGGATAAGGGGTTATAACACAAAGTAGGAGATTTCAAATCTCCCACTTAACCTTGCATCCAAATGCTTCTTCATGTGTTCTTCAAGTCTTCATCATCCTTCATCATTTTACAAAATATATCCTAATACATTTTGTCTAAAAAATAAAATTACAACCTAATCTATTTTACATACCAAATATAAAATAAATTACATAACCAAATGAATTATTACATGCCAAATGAATAAATATTATTACAAACCAATTGAATAAATATCAATCAACCATGCATGCAACCAAACACAAGGTCAAGGCTTAGATTGTGAACATCATCAACATAAGTGATAGGCAATACAGAATCACAAGTGATTGGAAACACAGAATCACAAGTGATCTGCAACACAGAATCACAAGTGATCGGTAACACAGAATCACAAGTGATCGGCAACACAGAATCACAAGTGATTGGCAGTACAGAATGCAGAATCACAAGTGATTTTGGCCAAAATGACAACCACCCAAAACCGAAAATTTTACATTCTACTTCATGCATGTTCATAGAATGCAAAATTATAGTGGGTTTAATAACCATCTCGAAGCATATTTCAACAACTTCGGCTCTGATACCATTGTTGGGATTTAACAAGTTTCATAATACTTAAAACCTTTTAAGAATCATTCAAAGCGGAAGCATGTAAAATTACCAATTGAAACTTGTATATCTTTAACCATATAAAAGTTAAATCCCAAGAAAAGGATCAAGTTGAGAAATAAGCTTACAAACTACAAGCAAGAATAAGATGTTATACCTATTCCAAGCTAGTTGAAAGTGATGAAGATGATGATGTTGAATGGAGCTTCAAATGGATGAAACCTCAAGAGATTATACCCCAAACTTGTAACCAACACCTTGTACTTTGGTTAGGTTTTGTTGACACTTGAATTTGGCTTCCAAAAACCAAATTATGAAACCCTTTTTGTGCACAAAAGGCCACGGCCAGAACAGCTCTTGGAGAGAGCTTTGTGCAGTTTTTTTTTGCTTATGTTTTGATGTGTAAATGCATGTGTGTTTGGTCTCCAAGAGAGCCTTGGTTAATATGCACCTAGAATGGAAGTAACATGGTAAAAGACAAGTCAAAAGAGCATGCTTACTCCATACTCCCATGCCACTTCCAATTCTTTTAAATAAAATGGTTTGTTTTATAAAATTAGATTTTATAAAACACATTTTATAAAACTTCCATTTATTATATACATTTTATTATATAAAACCAATTTATATATAAAATGTAACATAAATAAATTAATTATTTAACCTATAAATAATTAAATCCATAATATATAAATTATTCCATAATTTATATAATACACATCAAGTAATATTTAAGAAAACCATTTTTCTTAAAGTTCAAGTGTCGCGTATTTGATCAATGAACCAATCGTTAAAATCAAATACAAATAAGGTGTCGGTAAGTTTGTTATTGGGTATGACCTGACTTGGATCATAACACGTCAGCCACATTAATTTAGTATGTCTCTCGGGCATACGAAATACCTTCAATTTTGACTCAATGTATCCGAATATAGGACTTCATGATTTAGAAAAAGCGGCTAACATGCAACATAAAGAAGCATGCTATGCTTACGGGTTAGTAATGTTCGCTTCTCACCAAAGTGAGAACAAGAAAATCGGGCTACAACTATTAAACAAAACGTTCCCACAAGTAACGGAGTCGGTAATTGGGGTAAGAAATAAGGTTTTTAGATTGTTACGGGACTGTTGGACATTACGTAACCCTCGTCCCTTTGACGACGTTACAACACGCTGTCTTATCAACGGCCATAACGGTTATGTTCCACAAGACCAAGGATGGGAAGTAGTCCTAGTAAAACCAGAATGCATGACTTGTTTCTAGACGTATGAATTACGTGTCTTTATTGCCTTTGCTGAACGACTTGTGTACTAGCTAGAATTATCTTCACAACTATCTTGTATCAAAGTTATTGTGTGCTATATTTCATGCTTTATGTAACATAAGCGGTATTGTAAGTTTGTAAAATATTGTATAAAAGTTTGAACGCGAATGATAATGCTAAAAACGAACATATATTTCATAGCATTATTCCTCAAGAAAGACAAGCTTTTAGTTGCAATTGTTCTATTTAAAAGTGATATTCGTTTAAATAATAAAAGGTGAAGACAAAAGACAGATTCGACGAATTGAAGACGCAAACGACCAAAAAGCTCAAAAGTACAAAAGACAATCAAAGAGGTTCCAATTATTGATAAGAAACGTCTCGAAATTACAAGAGTACAAGATTCAAAACGCAAAGTACAAAATATAAAATTGTACGCAAGGACGTTCGAAAATCCGGAACCGGGACCAGAGTCAACTCTCAACGCTCGACGCAACGGACTAAAAATTACAAGTTAACTATGTATATAAATATAATATAATATATAATTAATTATATTAATTATATATATATTATATATATAAAATAAATCGTCGGCAAGAAAGACTCCAAACATGGGTGAGCTGTAAAAGTAAACTCCGTGACTCGCGGAGTTTGAAGGCAAAAATGCCGCGAGTCGCGGAGCCCCAAAAGTCGAAAATCCCTATAAAAGCAAACGAATTCTGATCGCAAAAATTACAAAATATATCCATCTCTCTATCTATATCGTATATATTTATATTTATATTTTAATTTTAATTTTAATTTTAATTTTAATTTTAATCCTAATAATAAGGGTATGTTAGCGAATGTTGTAAGGGTGTAAGTCGAAATTCTGTCCGTGTAACGCTACGCTATTTTTAATCATTGTAAGTTATGTTCAACCTTTTTACATTAATGTCTCGTAGCTAAGTTATTATTATGCTTATTTAATCCGAAGTAATCATGATGTTGGGCTAATTACTAAAATTGGGTAATTGGGCTTTGTACCATAATTGGGGTTTGGACAAAAGAAAGACACTTGTAGAAATTAGACTATGGGCTATTAATGGGTTTTATATTAACTAAACAATACCTTGTTAATTTAATATATAAACTTATAATTCGACGTATTTATATATAACCACATACGCTTGACTGGGTACGGTGGGCGGGATATCTATAAATACCAATAATTATTCATTTTACCGGATACGGAACTGGATTAATAGTTAATAGACTTGTTGAAACAGGGGTGAATTACATTCAAGGGTAATTGGTGTAATTGTTAATAAAGTAGTAAAACCTTGGTTTACACGCAGTCGATAACCTGGTGTATTCATTAAACAAAGTATTAAAACCTTGTTACAATTCGAATCCCCAATTAGTTGGAATATTTGACTTCGGGAATAAGAATAATTTGACGAAGGCTTTCGCTCTTTATATTTATGACTGATGGACTATTATGGACAAATCCTTATGGACATATTAAATAATCCAGGACAAAGGACAAATAACCCATGGGCATAAAACTAAAATCAACACGTCAAACATCATGATTACAGAAGTTTAAATAAGCATAATTCTTTTATTTCATATTTAATTTCCTTTATTTTATATTTAATTGCACTTCTAATTATCGCATTTTTATTGTTATTGTATTTAATTGCACTTTTAATTATCGTACTTTTTAATTATCGCAAGTTTATTTTATCGCATTTTTATTATTCGCAATTTCATTATCGTTATTTACTTTATGCTTTAATTTAAGTCTTGTATTTATTTTTAATATTTTACATTTGGTTTTAACTGCGACTAAAGTTTTAAAATCAACAAACCGGTCATTAAACGGTAAAAACCCCCTTTATAATAATAATATTACTTATATATATATATATATATATTTGTATTTTTATAAAAGTAACTAATATAGCGTTAAGCTTTGTTTAAAAAGATTCCCTGTGGAACGAACCGGACTTACTAAAAACTACACTACTGTACGATTAGGTACACTGCCTATAAGTGTTGTAGCAAGGTTTAAGTATATCCATTCTATAAATAAATAAATATCTTGTGTAAAATTGTATCGTATTTAATAGTATTTCCTGCTAAAATTTAATAGTATTTTATACCACTCCGCTACCACATCAAGTATTTTTGGCGCCGCTGCCGGGGAGTCTCTTAAAAGCTGGAAGCGCAACGCTAATATAAAAAAAAATTATGTATTTTTAAGATTTTGTTAAATATTTAAGTTTTATAAAGTTTCTTTATTTTTATATAAGTTTTATTTAAGTATTTTGTTTTTATTTAAAAACATATAAAAAAATATATATAAATCTAGTTTTAAGATTTTTATTTATAAAATTATAAAGTAATTCTATTTTTATTTAAGTTTTAAATATAAGTTTTTATTATACACATATTTTTTTATATAAAAAAAAATTAAAAACAGAAAATAAAAAAAAAATAAATAAAGAAAAACGCGTTGAATTTAAATAACCTGTCAGTTGAAAACTAGAACGCCGCGACTCGCGGGGTTTGATGCATTAAATACCGCAAGTCGCGGAGTAATCCTGACACGCTGACAGAAACCCTAAACTGAATTAATTACGGGGTAATTAATTATTATTATTATTATTTAACCCTAATTATTATTATTATTATAATTAGTTTTATTTTAACTTTTACTTTTTATTTAATTTATGTATTTAGTATTAATTAGTTTTATTAAATTGTAAAATTAATAGTTTTAATAAATAAATAATATAAAAATAATATTTTTATAAAAATTGTAATTTTTACAACTTTTTGTATATTTTTATATTTTGTCCCTTTTTAATCGTTTTAGCGTAATATTTGTATTTTTAGCTCATATTTAGTTTTAAACTTAGTTTTTGCCATAGTTATATTTACTTCTGGATTTTTAGGCTTTGCCGTAAAATCCCTTAAGTGCTTTTTATTTAGACTAAGATTTAGGTGCTTTAGAATTTTGCGACGCCTTTTTAAGTTATTTCCATTTGGGATATAGTTTTTCCTGTAAGCTTTAATATTTTTAGACACCTTTTACTATGTACCAATTATCATTCCAATTAGTTATCTCAATTTGCGATTATAATTTTAAGTTAGTTGTAGTAATAAGGTTAGGTTAGTCAAGTATTTTTAATTTTTATAAGTTTCTTTTATTTTTCCGTCACCTTTTATTTTTCAACCATTTTTCTTTTTCGACCTTTTTCGATGAACTCTTTTTCTTTCTTATTTCTCGCTATTCTAGTTTTAGGACATAGATTTTTATTCTACTTCTTATATCTAAATTTCTTAAAATTACGAAAATTTATTTTAAGTGGTTAAATTGATAGACATCAAAATTTTCTGGTTCGTAGTAATAGTTGGATTTGTACGTGGACCGGGTTATTGGAGCCAAACAGTCCTCAATTATATTGAGACCAAACGAATCCTGCCCCTCTGCTGCATCTTTTGGCTATTCGAAACGTGTGCAAAATCAGAAAAGTCTATTGATTGGATAACTTATTATAATTTTTCTTTCCTTTTAAAAACTAATAGGATATTCAGTGAATGCACCGAGCAAGACGTTCACCACCTTTTGTACGTTCACCACCTGTAACTAGATCAAGACATTTAGCAAATATAACCGCCGTTGATTTTTCTTTAGAATCGTCATCCAGTCGACCAAGTACTTCAGTTCAAATTTCCGATAATCCATTTTTTGAACCCGACCTCCGACCTCACAATTGAGAATCCGGAGAATATTCAGGAACGGTTCGTAGATCCTGAACCATTAAACTTTCCTCCGGAACCATCAATCATTCAAACAGAGATTGTTGAGGAACGAACCATTAAATCAGAATCCTCTAGTGATTCCGATTCAACAAATTCAATTATGGAGAATCTGGAACCTTTAAGTATGGAAGACCGAATGAGAGCTAAACGCACTGGCCAAGGTCACGCAATTACTCATCCAGACATTAATGCGCCAGATCCAAATGAACATCTACGTACCTTTAATAGAATCTGCACACTATTTAAAATCCGAGAAGTGGAGGATGAACAGATATATCTCATGTTATTTCCCTGGACTTTAAAGGGAGAAGCCAAAGATTGGTTGGAATCATTACCTGAAGGGGCGATCGATACATGGGATGTTTTAGTTGACAAATTTCTTAAACAATTCTTTCCTGCATCTAAAGCCGTAAGACTTCAAGCAGAAATTGTTACGTTTACACAGAAACCGAATGAAACTCTATATGAGGCATGGACTAGATATGGAAAGTTGTTAAGAGGATGTCCGCAACATGGTTTAGACACCTGTCAAATAGTACAAATATTCTACCAAGGATGCGACATCACTACAAGAAAAGACATAGATATAGCAGCTGGTGGTTCTATTATGAAGAAAACCAAAACTGATGCTTACAAAATTATTGATAACACTGCTTCCCACTCACATGAGTGGCACCAAGAAAAAGATATCGTTAGATCATCTACAGCAGCTAGAGCCAATTCTAGCCATGACTTAAATTCCATTTCCGCAAAGATAGATGCTGTCGAGAGACGAATGGAAAAGATGACTAAAGATATTCACTCAATACAAATTAGTTGTGAGCAGTGTGGAGGACCACATTTGACAAAAGATTGTCTCAGTATTGAATTAACAATGGAACAAAGAGAGAATATTTCATACATAAACCAAAGGCCTGGAAATAATTATCAGAATAATTATCAACCGCCAAGACCAATTTACAATCAAAACCAGAATTATAACAGAAATATTCCATACAACAACCAACAAGGTCCTAGCAATCAACAAGTATCCAATAATACTTACAACCAGCAAAGACCTAATTTTCAAAACAAACCACCACAACAAACCGATGATAAAAAGCCGAATTTAGAAGATATGATGACGAAGCTAGTTGAAACTCAAACGCAGTTTTTCACATCTCAGAAACAAACCAATGAACAAAATGCTCAAGCATTTAGAAATCAACAAGCTTCTATTCAAAATCTAGAACAAGAAGTAAGTAACCTAGCAAGGTTAATAGGTGAAAGAAAACCGGGAAGTCTACCTAGTGATACAAATGCTAACCCCCGGAATGAAACAGCTAAAGCTATTACCACAAGAAGTGGTACAACACTTAAACCATCGGAAATACCTGTAACTTCTGATGAAGCTATTCCTACTCCACAAGAACCACAACCTGATCAAGATAAGGAAAAAGAACCGGTAGTTGAAAAGGTTAATGAAGATAACACAGTTAAGGCTAAACCTTATTTTAAACCATACCAACCACCACTTCCTTACCCGAGTAAAATGAAGAAAGAGAAACTTGAAGCCGAGTAATCCAAATTCTTGGATATGTTTAAACAGATAAATGTAAATCTTTCTTTCATTGATGTGATTTCAGGAATGCCTAGATATGCTAAATTCTTGAAAGATCTAATTTCAAATAGAAAGAAAATGGAAGAACTCTCGGCTGTTACTATGAATGCTAATTGTTCAGCAGTGCTGTTGAATAAGATACCAGAAAAACTATCTGATCCAGGAAGTTTCACAATTCCATGTTTTCTGGGTAGTCTTAGTTCAATAGAAGCATTGGCAGACTTAGGTGCTAGTATAAATCTAATGCCATATTCACTATACGCTAAACTAGACCTTGGAGAATTGAAACCAACCAGAATAAGCATACAACTAGCCGATAGATCAATAAAATATCCTAGAGGGATAATGGAGAACATGCTAGTTAAAGTTGGTACTTTAGTATTTCCAGTAGATTTTGTTGTTCTGGACATGGAAGAAGATTCTCAAGTTCCT
Organism: Rutidosis leptorrhynchoides; assembly: GCF_046630445.1. Lineage (NCBI taxonomy): Eukaryota > Viridiplantae > Streptophyta > Magnoliopsida > Asterales > Asteraceae > Rutidosis > Rutidosis leptorrhynchoides. The sequence goes on from NC_092339.1 coordinate 197,312,937, forward strand.
CTCATATTAGGAAGACCATTCTTAAACACGGCTAAAGCAATGATAGACGTGTTCGGTAAGAAATTGACCCTAAGTATAGAGGATGAGAGTGTTACCTTTTCAGTTGATAGAGCAATGCAACAACCACAATCTGCAGATGATACATGTTATTATATTCAAACTATAGATGCACATGCAGAATTATTAGAAGAATTTCCAGAATTACAAGGAACAGGAGAATGTTCTTTAGGAGAAGGTAATGAATCAATTGATGAAGCTGAAATGTTAGCTACACTTATAGCTAATGGATATGAACCAACAATAGAAGAAATTCAAATGCTAAAAGAAGAAGACAAATATCGATATAAATCATCGATAGAAGAACCTCCGAAATTAGAATTAAAGCCACTTCCAAACCATTTGGAATACGCTTATTTACATGGTGAATCTGAATTACCTGTAATAATATCGTCTTCTCTTACTAAAAATGAGAAATCACAACTCATTTCTGTGTTGAAAGCCTATAAACCAGCCATTGCATGGAAGATTCATGATATTAAAGGAATAAGTCCTTCGTATTGCACACATAAAATCCTTATGGAAGAAGGTCATAATGTAGTGACCCGAACTTTTCCATGTTTATATATATTAATTGAGATTGATATTTACATGATTAAATGTTTCCAACATGTTAAGCAATCAAACTTGTTAAGGCTTGATTAATTGAAATATGTTTCATATAGACAATTGACCACCCAAGTTGACCGGTGATTCACGAACGTTAAAACTTGTAAAAACTATACGATGACATATATATGGTTATATATATAGTTAACATGTTTTTATTATAAGTATGTATCTCATTAGGTATTTTAACAATGAGTTATATACATAAAAATGAGACTATTAATTTAAGAAACTCGAAAACGATATATATAACGATTATCGTTATAACAACGTATTACTAGGTACATATGAATCATATTAAGATATTGATACACTTGGTTAATTATGTTAAATGATAAGTAAATATATTATTAAGTGTATTAACAATGAAATACATATGTAAAAATAAGACTACTAACTTAATGATTTCGAAACGAGACATATATGTAACGATTATCGTTGTAACGACATTTAACTGTATATACATCATACTGAGATATATTATATATCATGATATCATGATAATATAACAATTTAACATCTCATTTGTTATAATAAACAATGGGTTAACAACATTCAACAAGATCATTAACCTAAAGATTTCAAAACAACATTTACATGTAACGACTAACGATGACTTAACGACTCAGTTAAAATGTATATACATGTAGTGTTTTAATATGTATTCATACACTTTTGAAAGACTTCAAGACACTTATCAAAATACTTCTACTTAACAAAAATGCTTACAATTACATCCTCGTTCAGTTTCATCAACAATTCTACTCGTATACACCCGTATTCGTACTCGTACAATACACAGCTTTTAGATGTATGTACTATTGGTATATACACTCCAATGATCAGCTCTTAGTAGCCCATGTGAGTCACCTAACACATGTGGGAACCATCATTTGGAAACTAGCATGAAATATCTCATAAAATTACAAAAATATGAGTAATCATTCATGACTTATTTACATGAAAACAAAATTACATATCCTTTATATCTAATCCATACACCAACGACCAAAAATACCTACAAACACTTTCATTCTTCAATTTTCTTCATCTAATTGATCTCTCTCAAGTTCTATCTTCAAGTTCTAAGTGTTCTTCATATATTTTACAAGTTCTAGTTACATAAAATCAAGAATACTTTCAAGTTTGCTAGCTCACTTCCAATCTTGTAAGGTGATCATCCAACCTCAATAAATCTTTGTTTCTTACAGTAGGTTATCATTCTAATACAAGGTAATAATCATATTCAAACTTTGGTTCAATTTCTATAACTATAACAATCTTATTTCAAGTGATGATCTTACTTGAACTTGTTTTCGTGTCATGATTCTGCTTCAAGAACTTCGAGCCATCCAAGGATCCGTTGAAGCTAGATCCATTTTTCTCTTTTCCAGTAGGTTTATCCAAGGAACTTAAGGTAGTAATGATGTTCATAACATCATTCGATTCATACATATAAAGCTATCTTATTCGAAGGTTTAAACTTGTAATCACTAGAACATAGTTTAGTTAATTCTAAACTTGTTCGCAAACAAAAGTTAATCCTTCTAACTTGAATTTTAAAATCAACTAAACACATGTTCTATATCTATATGATATGCTAACTTAATGATTTAAAACCTGGAAACACGAAAAACACCGTAAATCCGGATTTACGCCGTCGTAGTAACACCGCGGGCTGTTTTGGGTTAGTTAATTAAAAACTATGATAAACTTTGATTTAAAAGTTGTTATTCTGAGAAAATGATTTTTATTATGAACATGAAACTATATCCAAAAATTATGGTTAAACTCAAAGTGGAAGTATGTTTTCTAAAATGGTCATCTAGACGTCGTTCTTTCGACTGAAATGACTACCTTTACAAAAACGACTTGTAACTTATTTTTCCGACTATAAACCTATAATTTTTCTGTTTAGATTCATAAAATAGAGTTCAATATAAAACCATAGCAATTTGATTCACTCAAAACGGATTTAAAATGAAGAAGTTATGGGTAAAAAAAGATTGGATAATTTTTCTCATTTTAGCTACGTGAAAATTGGTAACAAATCTATTCCAACCATAACTTAATCAACTTGTATTGTATATTATGTAATCTTGAGATACCATAGACACGTATACAATGTTTCGACCTATCATGTCGACACATCTATATATATTTCGGAATAACCATAGACACTCTATATGTGAATGTTGGAGTTAGCTATACAGGGTTGAGGTTGATTCCAAAATATATATAGTTTGAGTTGTGATCAATACTGAGATACGTATACACTGGGTCGTGGATTGATTCAAGATAATATTTATCAATTTATTTCTGTACATCTAACTGTGGACAACTAGTTGTAGGTTACTAACGAGGACAGCTGACTTAATAAACTTAAAACATCAAAATATATTAAAAGTGTTGTAAATATATTTTGAACATACTTTGATATATATGTATATATTGTTATAGGTTCGTGAATCAACCAGTGGCCAAGTCTTACTTCCTGACGAAGTAAAAATCTGTGAAAGTGAGTTATAGTCCCACTTTTAAAATCTGATATTTTTGGGATGAGAATACATGCAGGTTTTATAAATGATTTACAAAATAGACACAAGTACGTGAAACTACATTCTATGGTTGAATTATCGAAATCGAATATGCCCCTTTTTATTAAGTCTGGTAATCTAAGAATTAGGGAACAGACACCCTAATTAACGCGAATCCTAAAGATAGATCTATCGGGCCCAACAAGCCCCATCCAAAGTACCGGATGCTTTAGTACTTCGAAATTTATATCATATCCGAAGGGTGTCCCGGAATGATGGGGATATTCTTATATATGCATCTTGTTAATGTCGGTTACCAGGTGTTCACCATATGAATGATTTTTATCTCTATGTATGGGATGTGTATTGAAATATGAAATCTTGTGGTCTATTATTATGATTTGATATATATAGGTTAAACCTATAACTCACCAACATTTTTGTTGACGTTTTAAGCATGTTTATTCTCAGGTGATTATTAAGAGCTTCCGCTGTCGCATACTTAAATAAGGACGAGATTTGGAGTCCATACTTGTATGATATTGTGTAAAAACTGCATTCAAGAAACTTATTTGGTTGTAACATATTTGTATTGTAAACCATTATGTAATGGTCGTGTGTAAACAGGATATTTTAGATTATCATTATTTGATAATCTACGTAAAGCTTTTTAAAACCTTTATCTATGAAATAAAGGTTATGGTTTGTTTTAAAAATGAATGCAGTCTTTGAAAAACGTCTCATATAGAGGTCAAAACCTCGCAACGAAATCAATTAATATGGAACGTTTTTAATCAATAAGAACGGGACATTTCAGTTGGTATCCGAGCGTTGGTCTTAGAGAACCAGAAAATTTGCATTAGTGTGTCTTATCGAGTTTGTTAGGATGCATTAGTGATTCTGGACTTCGACCGTGTTTTCTTTAAAAATGATTGCTTAACATTTTTGTTGGAAACTATATATTTTTAACATATGAATATTATGTGATATATTAATCTCTTAACGTGTTTGATATTATGTGATAGATGTCTACCTCTAGAACAAGTCCCATTGACTCACCTAATAATAATGAAGAGTCAAATGTAAATTGGAATGATTCGTGGACTGATTCACAAGTTCCCGAAGAGGAACCGGAAGAAGAGTCGGAACCGGAAGAAGAATCGGAACCGGTGGGGGAAATAATAAAACGGTTAAGTAAAAGAGAATCCTCAACCAACCGACCAAGGTTAATTATGGTCAATGGTGTTTCCGCCAAGGAAGCAAAATATTGGGAGGATTACCAATTCTCCGATGAATCGGATTCTGACGAGAATTCCAATGATGTTATAGAAATTACCCCAACTGAATTTAAAAAGGCAAAAGAAAATAATAAGGGAAAGGGCATAAAAATAGAGAAATCTAATTCCAACCCCGATGAACTTTATATGTATCGTCAACCCCCGAAGTTCTTAAGTTGTAACAATGACCCGGGAACCTCTAAACCACCAGGTTTTTCTAAACCAATGTGGACAACGACGGCTCGTATTAGGGGAACATCATATATCCCTAGAAACTTGGCAAAACGAACCAAAACCAAAGAAGAAGAAACGAGCGAGTCGGAATAAGATAGTTGTATTCGTGTGGTGTAATATATGTAATATAGTGTTCTTATGCTTTATGATATATGTAAAAATTGCTTGTATTAATAAGTATTTTTTTATGAATCTAACTCTTGTCTATTTTACAGTTTAAAAACACAAAATGGATAGACAACCCAATATTTTAAGAGACCTACCCGGAGACATGATTGATGAAATCTTGTCTAGAGTCGGCCAGAATTCCTCGGCACAACTATTTAAGGCGAGATCAGTTTGTAAGACATTCGAAGAACGTTCCAAGAATGTCTTGGTTTATAAGAGACTTTCGTTTGAAAGATGGGGGATATCACATTGGGAAACCCATAAGTTACGATGTGTTTACTTTGACGCATATATTGCGGGGAACCCAAATGCTATTTTACGCAACGGGTTAAGAAATTATTTTGACTCAATATATCCGAATATTGGACTTCGTGATTTAGAAAAAGCGGCTAACATGCAACATAAAGAAGCATGTTATGCTTACGGATTAGTAATGTTCGCTTCTCACCAAAGTGCGAACAAGAACATCGGGCTACAACTATTAAACAAAACGTTTCCACAAGTGACGGAGTCGGTAATTGGGGTAAGAAATGAGGTTTTTAGATTATTACGGGACTGTTGGACATTACGTAACCCTCGTCCCTTTGACGACGTTACAACACGCTGTCTTATCAACGGCCATAACGGTTATGTTGCACAAGACCAAGGATGGGAAGTAATCCTAGTAAAACCAGAATGCATGACTTGTTTCTGGACGTATGAATTACGTGTCTTTATTGCCTTTGCTGAACGACTTGTGTACTAGCTAGAATTATCTTCACAACCATCTTGTATCAAAGTTATTGTGTGTATATTTCATGCTATATGTAAAATAAGCGGTATTGTAAGTTTGTAAAATATTGTATAAAACTTTGAACGCAAAATATTATTATAATCAGTTTTTCATATAGAATTGTAGTAGTTGAATTGTATATTAGCTACTAAGTATGAACTTAACGGGTAGGTACTACCCGAATTTAAACTTATAAAATGCTAATATGAAGAAAAAGCTTTTATAAATGAGTTCATATTATGCTACGAAATACTATTAACTACTCTTAATATTCTGTATGATTAACTTGTTCCATTTGACTATTTTGAAGGAAATGGCACCGACTACTCGACACACCGTGAATATGAATGAAGAGGAATTCCGTACTTTTCTAGCTTCAAACATAGCCGCAGTACAGGCTGCGCTACATACCAACAATAACCTTGGATCTAGCAGTACAGGAAATCGTGTAGGATGCACCTACAAAGAATTCACTGCCTGCAAACCTTTGGAATTTGATGGAACCGAAGGACCGATCGGATTGAAACGGTGGACCGAGAAGGTCGAATCGGTGTTTGCCATAAGTAAGTGTACTGAAGAGGACAAAGTGAAGTACGCTACGCATACCTTCACAGGTTCTGCGTTAACATGGTGGAATACCTATCTAGAGCAAGTGGGACAAGACGATGCGTACGCACTACCGTGGTCAGCATTCAAGCACTTGATGAACGAGAAGTACCGTCCCAGAACCGAGGTCAATAAGCTCAAGACAGAACTTAGAGGGTTACGAACCCAAGGATTTGATATTACCATGTACGAAAGACGATTCACAGAATTGTGCCTATTGTGTCCGGGAGCATTCGAAGATGAGTAAGAGAAGATCGACGCGTTTGTGAAAGGATTACTGGAAAGAATCCAAGAAGATATAAGTTCACACGAGCCTGCCTCCATACAACAGGCATGTAGAATGGCTCACAAACTAGTGAACCAGATTGAAGAAAGAATTAAAGAACAGACTGCTGAAGAGGCCAATGTGAAGCAAGTCAAAAGAAAGTGGGAGGAAAACGGTGATAAGAATCACCAATACAGCAACAACAGCAATTACAACAATAATCGCAACAATTATCCCAACAATCGCAACATCAATCGCAACTACAACAAACGGCCCAACAACAACAACAACAACAACAACAACAGCAACTACACCAATCATCCCAACAACAACAACAATCAGAAGCAGCTATGCCAAAGGTGTGAAAAGTATCACTCGGGGTTCTGCACCAAATTTTGCAACAAGTGTAAAAGAAATGGTCATAGCGCGGCGAAGTGTGAGGTCTACGGACCAGGGGTTAATAGAACGAAAGGAACAAATGGTGTCGGAACGAGTAATGGCAGAGCAAGTAGTGTCGGAGCAAGTTATGCCAATGTAGTTTGTTATAAATGTGGAAAACCGGGCCACATTATTAGAAATTGCCCGAACCAGGAGAACACGAATGGACAAGGCCGCGGAAGAGTTTTCAATATTAATGCGGCAGAGGCACAGGAAGACCCGGAGCTTGTTACGGGTACGTTTCTTATTGACAATAAATCTGCTTACGTTTTATTTGATTCGGGTGCGGATAGAAGCTATATGAGTAGAGATTTTTGTGCTAAATTAAGTTGTCCATTGACTCCTTTGGATAGTAAATTTTTACTCGAATTAGCAAATGGTAAATTAATTTCAGCAGATAATATATGTCGGAATCGAGAAATTAAACTGGTTAGCGAAACATTTAAGATTGATTTGATACCAGTAGAGTTAGGGAGTTTTGATGTGATAATCGGTATGGACTAGTTGAAAGAAGTGAAAGCAGAGATCGTTTGTTACAAAAATGCAATTCGCATTATACGAGAAAAAGGAAAACCCTTAATGGTGTACGGAGAAAAGGGCAACACGAAGCTACATCTTATTAGTAATTTGAAGGCACAAAAACTAATAAGAAAAGGTTGCTATGCTGTTCTAGCACACGTCGAGAAAGTATAAACTGAAGAAAAGAGCATCAATGATGTTCCCGTCGCAAAAGAATTTCCCGATGTATTTCTGAAAGAATTACCGGGACTACCTCCACATCGATCTGTTGAATTTCAAATAGATCTTGTACCAGGAGCTGCACCAATAGCTCGTGCTGCTTACAGACTCGCACCCAGTGAGATGAAAGAACTGCAAAGCCAATTACAAGAAATTTTAGAGCGTGGTTTCATTCGACCAAGCACATCACCGTGGGGAGCTCCTGTTTTATTTGTCAAGAAGAAAGATGGTACATTCAGGTTGTGTATCGACTACCGAGAGTTGAACAAACTTACCATCAAGAACCGCTACCCACTACCGAGAATCGACGACTTATTTGATCAACTACAAGGCTCGTCTGTTTATTCAAAGATTGACTTACGTTCCGGGTACCATCAAATGCGGGTGAAAGAAGATGATATTCCAAAGACTGCTTTCAGAACATGTTACGGTCATTACGAGTTTATGGTCATGCCATTTGGTTTAACTAATGCACCAGCTGTGTTCATGGACCTTATGAACCGAGTGTGTGGACCATACCTTGACAAGTTTGTCATTGTTTTCATTGATGACATACTTATTTACTCAAAGAATGACCAAGAACACGGTGAACATTTGAGAAAGGTGTTAGAAGTATTGAGGAAATAAGAATTGTACGCTAAGTTTTCAAAGTGTGCATTTTGGTTGGAAGAAGTTCAATTCCTCGGTCACATAGTGAACAAAGAAGGTATTAAGGTGGATCCAGCAAAGATAGAAACTGTTGCAAAGTGGGAAACCCCGAAAACTCCGAAACACATACGCCAGTTTTTAGGACTAGCTGGTTACTACAGAAGGTTCATCCAAGACTTTTCCAGAATAGCAAAACCCTTGACTGCATTAACGCATAAAGGGAAGAAATTTGAATGGAATGATGAACAAGAGAAAGCATTTCAGTTATTGAAGAAAAAGCTAACTACGGCACCTATATTGTCATTGCCTGAAGGGAATGATGATTTTGTGATTTATTGTGACGCATCAAAGCAAGGTCTCGGTTGTGTATTAATGCAACGAACGAAGGTGATTGCTTATGCGTCTAGACAATTGAAGATTCACGAACAAAATTATACGACGCATGATTTGGAATTAGGCGCGGTTGTTTTTGCATTAAAGACTTAGAGGCACTACTTATATGGGGTCAAAAGTATTATATATACCGACCACAAAAGTCTTCAACACATATTTAATCAGAAACAACTGAATATGAGGCAGCGTAGGTGGATTGAATTGTTGAATGATTATGACTTTGAGATTCGTTACCACCCAGGGAAGGCAAATGTGGTAGCCGATGCCTTGAGCAGGAAGGACAAAGAACCCATTCGAGTAAAATCTATGAATATAATGATTCATAATAACCTTACTACTCAAATAAAGGAGGCACAACAAGGAGTTTTAAAAGAGGGAAATTTAAAGGATGAAATACCCAAAGGATCGGAGAAGCATCTTAATATTCGGGAAGACAGAACCCGGTATAGGGCTGAAAGGATTTGGGTACCAAAATTTGGAGATATGAGAGAAATAGTACTTAGAGAAGCTCATAAAACCAGATACTCAATACATCCTGGAACGGGAAAGATGTACAAGGATCTTAAGAAACATTTTTGGTGGCCAGGCATGAAAGCCGATATTGCTAAATATGTAGGAGAATGTTTGACGTGTTCTAAGGTCAAAGCTGAACATCAGAAACCATCAGGTCTACTACAACAACCTGAAATCCAGGAATGGAAATGGGAAAACATTACCATGGATTTCATCACTAAATTGCCAAGGACTGCAAGTGGTTTTTATACTATTTGGGTAATAGTTGATCGTCTCACCAAATCAGCACACTTCCTGCCAATAAGAGAAGATGACAAGATGGAGAAGTTAGCACGACTGTATTTGAAGGAAGTCGTCTCCAGACATGGAATACCAATCTCTATTATCTCTGATAGGGATGGTAGATTTATTTCAAGATTCTGGCAGACATTACAGCAAGCATTAGGAACTCGTCTAGACATGAGTACTGCCTATCATCCACAAACTGATGGGCAGAGCGAAAGGACGATACAAACGCTTGAAGACATGCTAGGAGCATGTGTTATTGATTTCGGAAACAGTTGGGATCGACATCTACCATTAGCAGAATTTTCCTACAACAACAGCTACCATTCAAGCATTGAGATGGCGCCGTTTGAAGCACTTTATGGTAGAAAGTGCAGGTCTCCGATTTGTTGGAGTGAAATGGGGGATAGACAGATTACGGGTCCGGAGATTATACAAGAAACTACCGAGAAGATCATCCAAATTCAACAACGGTTGAAAACCGCCCAAAGTCGACAAAAGAGCTACGCTGACATTAAAAGAAAAGATATAGAATTTGAAATTGGAGAGATGGTCATGCTTAAAGTTGCACCTTGGAAAGGCGTTGTTCGATTTGGTAAATGAGGGAAATTAAATCCAAGGTATATTGGACCATTCAAGATTATTGATCGTGTCGGACCAGTAGCTTACCGACTTGAGTTACCTCAACAACTCGCGGCTGTACATAACACTTTCCACGTCTCGAATTTGAAGAAATGTTTTGCTAAAGAAGATCTCACTATTCCGTTAGATGAAATCCAAATCAACGAAAAACTTCAATTCATCGAAGAACCCGTCGAAATAATGGATCGTGAGGTTAAAAGACTTAAGCAAAACAAGATACCAATTGTTAAGGTTCGATGGAATGCTCGTAGAGGACCCGAGTTCACCTGGGAGCGTGAAGATCAGATGAAGAAGAAATACCCGCATCTATTTCCAGAAGATTCGTCAACACCTTCAACAGCTTAAAATTTCGGGACGAAATTTATTTAACGGGTAGGTACTGTAGTGACCCGAACTTTTCCATGTTTATATATATTAATTGAGATTGATATTTACATGATTAAATGTTTCCAACATGTTAAGCAATCAAACTTGTTAAGACTTGATTAATTGAAATATGTTTCATATAGACAATTGACCACCCAAGTTGACCGGTGATTCACGAACGTTAAAACTTGTAAAAACTATACGATGACATATATATGGTTATATATATAGTTAACATGTTTTTATTATAAGTATGTATCTCATTAGGTATTTTAACAATGAGTTATATACATAAAAATGAGACTATTAATTTAAGAAACTCGAAAACGATATATATAACGATTATCGTTATAACAACGTATTACTAGGTACATATGAATCATATTAAGATATTGATACACTTGGTTAATTATGTTAAATGATAAGTAAATATATTATTAAGTGTATTAACAATGAAATACATATGTAAAAATAAGACTACTAACTTAATGATTTCGAAACGAGACATATATGTAACGATTATCGTTGTAACGACATTTAACTGTATATACATCATACTGAGATATATTATATATCATAATATCATGATAATATAACAATTTAACATCTCATTTGTTATAATAAACAATGGGTTAACAACATTCAACAAGATCATTAACCTAAAGATTTCAAAACAACATTTACATGTAACGACTAACGATGACTTAACGACTAAGTTAAAATGTATATACATGTAGTGTTTTAATATGTATTCATACACTTTTGAAAGACTTCAAGACACTTATCAAAATACTTCTACTTAACAAAAATGCTTACAATTACATCCTCGTTCAGTTTCATCAACAATTCTACTCGTATACACCCGTATTCGTACTCGTACAATACACAGCTTTTAGATGTATGTACTATTGGTATATACACTCCAATGATCAGCTCTTAGCAGCCCATGTGAGTCACCTAACACATGTGGGAACCATCATTTGGCAACTAGCATGAAATATCTCATAAAATTACAAAAATATGAGTAATCATTCATGACTTATTTACATGAAAACAAAATTACATATCCTTTATATCTAATCCATACACCAACGACCAAAAACACCTACAAACACTTTCATTCTTCAATTTTCTTCATCTAATTGATCTCTCTCAAGTTCTATCTTCAAGTTCTAAGTGTTCTTCATATATTTTACAAGTTCTAGTTACATAAAATCAAGAATACTTTCAAGTTTGCTAGCTCACTTCCAATCTTGTAAGGTGATCATCCAACCTCAAGAAATCTTTGTTTCTTACAGTAGGTTATCATTCTAATACAAGGTAATAATCATATTCAAACTTTGGTTCAATTTCTATAACTATAACAATCTTATTTCAAGTGATGATCTTACTTGAACTTGTTTTCGTGTCATGATTCTGCTTCAAGAACTTCGAGCCATCCAAGGATCCGTTGAAACTAGATCCATTTTTCTCTTTTCCAGTAGGTTTATCCAAGGAACTTAAGGTAGTAATGATGTTCATAACATCATTCGATTCATACATATAAAGCTATCTTATTCGAAGGTTTAAACTTGTAATCACTAGAACATAGTTTAGTTAATTCTAAACTTGTTCGCAAACAAAAGTTAATCCTTCTAACTTGAATTTTAAAATCAACTAAACACATGTTATATATCTATATGATATGCTAACTTAATGATTTAAAACCTGGAAACACGAAAAACACCGTAAAACCGGATTTACGCCGTCGTAGTAACACCGCGGGCTGTTTTGGGTTAGTTAATTAAAAACTATGATAAACTTTGATTTAAAAGTTGTTATTCTGAGAAAATGATTTTTATTATGAACATGAAACTATATCCAAAAATTATGGTTAAACTCAAAGTGGAAGTATGTTTTCTAAAATGGTCATCTAGACGTCGTTCTTTCGACTGAAATGACTACCTTTACAAAAACGACTTGTAACTTATTTTTCCGACTATAAACCTATAATTTTTCTGTTTAGATTCATAAAATAGAGTTCAATATGAAACCATAGCAATTTGATTCACTCAAAACGGATTTAAAATGAAGAAGTTATGGGTAAAACAAGATTGGATAATTTTTCTCATTTTAGCTACGTGAAAATTGGTAACAAATCTATTCCAACCATAACTTAATCAACTTGTATTGTATATTATGTAATCTTGAGATACCATAGACACGTATACAATGTTTCGACCTATCATGTCGACACATCTATATATATTTCGGAACAACCATAGACACTCTATATGTGAATGTTGGAGTTAGCTATACAGGGTTGAGGTTGATTCCAAAATATATATAGTTTGAGTTATGATCAATACTGAGATACGTATACACTGGGTCGTGGATTGATTCAAGATAATATTTATCAATTTATTTCTGTACATCTAACTGTGGACAACTAGTTGTAGGTTACTAACGAGGACAGCTGACTTAATAAACTTAAAACATCAAAATATATTAAAAGTGTTGTAAATATATTTTGAACATACTTTGATATATATGTATATATTGTTATAGGTTCGTGAATCAACCGGTGGCCAAGTCTTACTTCCCGACGAAGTAAAAATCTGTGAAAGTGAGTTATAGTCCCACTTTTAAAATCTGATATTTTTGGGATGAGAATACATGCAGGTTTTATAAATGATTTACAAAATAGACACAAGTACGTGAAACTACATTCTATGGTTGAATTATCGAAATCGAATATGCCCCTTTTTATTAAGTCTGGTAATCTAAGAATTAGGGAACAGACACCCTAATTGACGCGAATCCTAAAGATAGATCTATCGGGCCCAACAAGCCCCATCCAAAGTACCGGATGCTTTAGTACTTCGAAATTTATATCATATCCGAAGGGTGTCTCGGAATGATGGGGATATTCTTATATATGCATCTTGTTAATGTCGATTACCAGGTGTTCACCATATGAATGATTTTTATCTCTATGTATGGGATGTGTATTGAAATATGAAATCTTGTGGTCTATTATTATGATTTGATATATATAGGTTAAACCTATAACTCACCAACATTTTTGTTGACGTTTTAAGCATGTTTATTCTCAGGTGATTATTAAGAGCTTCCGCTGTCGCATACTTAAATAAGGACGAGATTTGGAGTCCATACTTGTATGATATTGTGTAAAAACTGCATTCAAGAAACTTATTTTGTTGTAACATATTTGTATTGTAAACCATTATGTAATGGTCGTGTGTAAACAGGATATTTTAGATTATCATTATTTGATAATCTACGTAAAGCTTTTTAAAACCTTTATCTATGAAATAAAGGTTATGGTTTGTTTTAAAAATGAATGCAGTCTTTGAAAAACGTCTCATATAGAGGTCAAAACCTCGCAACGAAATCAATTAATATGGAACGTTTTTAATCAATAAGAACGGGACATTTCACATAAAACGTATGTGCAACGCCAACGAAGACTAAATCCTAATATGCAAGATGTAGTTAAGAAAGAGATTATTAAACTGCTAGATGCAGGTTTGATTTATCCAATTTCTGATAGTCCATGGGTAAGCCCAGTTCAATGCGTGCCTAAGAAGGGTGGCATGACTGTCATTACAAATGAGAAAAATGAGCTTATTCCTACTAGGACTGTAACAGGATGGCGTGTATGTATTGATTATAGAAAATTAAATGATGCCACCAGAAAAGATCACTTTCCCTTACCTTTCATTGATCAAATGTTGGAAAGATTAGCCGGAAATAGTTACTATTGTTTTCTAGATGGATTTTCCGGATATTTTCAAATTCCAATAGCACCCGAAGATCAAGAGAAAACCACATTCACGTGCCCTTATGGTACTTTTGCTTACAAACGCATGCCATTTGGACTTTTCAACGCCCCTGCAACCTTTCAAAGGTGTATGATGGCGATTTTTCACGACATGATAGAAGAATGCATGGAAGTATTCATGGATGACTTTTCAGTCTTCGGTGATACATTTGAATCATGTCTAGTTAATCTGGAACGAATGCTTATTAGATGCGAACAATCAAATCTAGTACTTAATTGGGAGAAATGCCATTTCATGGTTAAAGAAGACATCGTTCTTGGACATAAAATTTCAAAAGAAGGAATTGAAGTGGATAGAGCTAAAGTAGATGTAATTGCTAAACTTCCACATCCCACCAATGTTAGAGGAGTTAGGAGTTTTCTAGGGCATGCCGGTTTTTACCGACGTTTCATAAAAGATTTTTCTAAAATTGCCACTCCTATGAATAAACTCCTAGAAAAGGATGCTCCATTCATCTTTTCAGACGAGTGTATCAAATCTTTTAATATTCTTAAAGAGAAACTCACTAATGCGCCGATCATGATAACACCAAATTGGAATCTACCATTTGAACTAATGTGCGATGCAAGTGATTTTGCAATGGGAGCCGTTTTAGGACAAAGGATTGAAAAACGATTTCAACCTATATATTATGCTAGTAAGACGTTACAAGGAGCACAAACGAACTATACAACTACTGAAAAAGAACTCCTTGCTATTGTCTTTGCTTTTGACAAATTTCGATCATATCTCGTTCTAGCAAAAACGGTTGTTTATACCGACCATTCTGCTCTTAGATACTTATTTTCAAAACAATATGCTAAACCAAGATTAATTCGTTGGATCTTACTCTTACAAGAGTTTGATATTGAAATTCGAGATAAAAGAGGAGCAGAAAATCTCGCCGCTGATCATCTTTCTCGTCTTGAAAATTCCGAATTAGAAGTTCTAAATGAATCGGCCATACAAGACAACTTTCCTGATGAATATCTATTGAAGATAGATTATAAAGAAATTCCATGGTTTGCAGACTATGCAAACTACTTAGTATGTGGATTCCTTGAAAAAGGATTATCGTACCAAAGACGAAAGAAATTCTTCAGTGATATAAAACACTATTTTTGGGAAGATCCACATCTGTTTAAAAGTTGTCCCGATGGAATAATACGCCGATGTGTATTTGGAGATGAAGCTAGTAAAATATTAAACCATTATCACACAGGACCAACAGGAGGGCATTATGGGCCTTAACTAACAGCAAGAAAAGTTTATGATGCTGGATTCTATTGGCCTACAATTTACAAAGACGCACACCTTCTTTGCAAATCCTGTGATGCTTGTCAAAGGGCCGGAAAAATAAGTCAACGTGATGAAATGCCACAAAATGTCATCCAAGTATGTGAAGTATTTGACATTTGGGGTATTGACTTTATGGGTCCATTTCCAAAATCTCATAATAATCTATATATACTCGTAGCCATTGATTATGTATCTAAATGGGCGGAAGCACAAGCTCTCCCAACTAACGATGCACGAGTTGTAGTCAACTTTTTAAAACGTCTTTTTGCAAGGTTTGGAACACCGAAAGCTTTAATAAGTGATCGGGGTACTCATTTCTGTAATAATCAACTTGAGAAAGTTCTTAAAAGATATGGAGTAAATCATAAAATCTCCACCGCATATCATCCACAAACAAGTGGACAAGTTGAAAATACCAACCGAGCTTTAAAACGTATTCTAGAGAAAACCGTAGGATCAAATCCGAAGGAATGGTCCATTAAATTAGAGGATGCACTCTGGGCTTTTAGAACAGCCTACAAAACTCCAATTGGAACCACACCTTTTAGACTTGTTTATGGAAAAGCATGTCATCTTCCAGTAGAAATTGAACACAAAGCATTTTGGGCTTTGAAGACATGTAATCTTGATATACATGAAGCCGGATGTCTACGATTAAGTCAACTAAACGAATTAGAAGAATTAAGACATGAAGCATACGAAAATTCGTTAATCTATAAAGAAAGAATGAAGAAATGGCATGATAAAAGAATCAGAAGTTCAAAAGAAGTTAAGGAAGGAGACAGAGTTCTTCTTTTCAATTCACGATTCAAGCTATTTCCTGGAAAATTGAAATCAAGATGGTCTGGACCATTCATAGTCAAAAGAGTTTTCCCATACGGAACGATAGAATTAATAAATTCAAATGGGATTGAATTTAAAGTTAATGGTCACAGAGTTAAACATTACATACATGGTCCGATGGAAGTTGACAATGAAGTTAATCATAATTTCACCACCCAAGAAAACCTTCAAAATGAAAACATAAATATGTTATCAACAACATATGAAAAATCAAAACTGGAATATAGGGAGGATTCAAATTTGAGTGATGAAGAAGAATTCCTATACAAACCTCCTATTCCAAGAAACGAAGAAAAATGTGAACAAGAAATTCAACTAGAAATGAAAGAACCAAGGAAAGTACACCCGAAAAAGGTTTACAAACCAACTCGACTTACTAAAGCAGGAGACCCGGGTGAATTTATCATTTCTTGCTTACTTAATGATGGTGCTGTATATAATGGACTCGCAGATTTAGGAGCAAGTGCAAATATTATGCCTCTTTTCTTATACAAAAGATTAGGCATGGGTAAATTAAAACCAACCAAAATAGGTGTTCAATCATTTGACCAAACCATTAAACACCCGGTTGGAATAGCAGATAATTTACTTGTTAAAGTGGGAAGTTTGACCTTTATTGCAAACTTCATAGTGATTAATATGGAGGAAAACCTTGATATTCCTCTAATTCTAGGTCGCCCATTTTTAGCAACCACCAAGGCATTCATTGATGTAAGAGAAGGTAGAATAACACTTAGGGATGGTGATACATCGATCACCTTTGTGAACCGAAAGTTTAGATCTCCACAAACCAAAACTGTTAGACCAATAAAAATGCATAAGTGTGGGGAAGATGAAGAAACACTTAATGATGATCCAATCACAAAGAATGCCGTTGATGATACGAAATTAGATGAATCCATTTTTAACAGTTCAACGAAGAAACTTTATAAACGGATTCACGATGCTAAGATTAAAGGAAACTTTAAGTTATATAACCGATTAATATCCAATTTATCGTCAAAATAAAAGGCAATGTTAGTTGAATTTGTGAAAGTTACGGAGGAAATCAACAAATGGATTGAAGTAAAAGTCAAAGATATACAAGTTGTTGATGATTCAATTGAAAATAATGTTAATCACAATTTCGATACCACAGCCAACTAAGTGTGGGGAGAATCAAGGGGTTTATGTATTTCTATTAGAGTTAGATTGTCTGTTTTTGTGTAGTTCTCGAAAATGGAACCCGAATGGTCTTTCCCTAGCAGACCCTAAAAAACTAGTCTTCTCCCCCCATTCTGAATTTTTATTTTTTTTAGGTTTTAACAAAATGAAGACTGCCTGTGAACTAAACCATGGTCTAATGCTACACGCTTTGATCACTAAACGAAAGAATGACATACTATCGAGTGAATTAGTATCAGTAATCAGAGAAAGAATGGACGGAGTTAGAAAAGAATCCAGATGCGAAGATAATAAGTTACAATTTGGTAAAGGAAAATCAAAATCCGCAGCGAAAAGAAGAGCACGACACCTAGAAAGATGCCACAAATGCGGAAAATGGTCACATGGAGGTAAATGTTCAAATAATCAAACCTATTCAAATACAGAATTTGTTACTTTATGCAGAGACGGACCGTTCATATGTTTAGAAGAAAAGACACTGAATACTCGAGGTTACGCCTATGTAGCCATGGAAAACCAATTAAACCGACTATCTTATGAATGGGATAGATCATATAACTAAGAAATCTATTTCACAGGTAAGTCTGTACAGTTTTTATATTTATATTTTTATTTTTAACCTTTTGATAATAAACACTAATTTGTTCGCTATAAAGTATTAAAATGGTATTGAATAAAATTAGGTTTGGCGACCGAAATTATTGATATCATTCAAAAATTTATTACATCACTGCGAAATTTAACGTTTATTCTTAAGGTATAAATATCTTTAATCAATCAACCCAAAATATTTCAAAAATTCGTCATGAGTTAAATTAGGTTTTGGAACCGAAATTACTTTACCGAAAAGAGGGGCGCATATTTTTGATAATATTTGATTGATTAAAGTGGGATAAAAAGCCAAAAAGATTTTTAATTTTATTTTTACCATGTTTTTAAAATTAATATTTGAATCTTAAATTAATATTGTAAACTTTGTAAAATCAATATTTTTAAAATTGTGAATATTTGAAAAATTAAAATAAGTTTGGTGTGAATTTTTAATATGAATTTTTAATTTTTAAAATATGAATTTTTAATTTTATGCATTTTAAATTGTAAGTTTGGTGTGAATTTTTAATATTAATTTTGAATTTTATATTTAAATTGTGTGAATTTAAAAACAAAAATTTACTTTATCTCATTAAGTTAAACATATGATTTTTAAAATTCGTCGTAAGTTGAAGACTAGGTCTTTGAACCGAAATTGCTTTCCCGAGGGAGGGACGAGAACTTTTATTATCATTATTTTTAATCTTATTGAATTAAAGTATGCCAGAAACATTAAAAAACCCAAAAATCTTAGCTTTTAAAACAATCGCTACAAAAAGACAAATTTTAAAATTTTGTCGAAGGAAGGACTAGGACATCGATCCAAAACGACCTCGTCCTAAATAACCAAGGAAACAAAATTTTAAAATTAATTAATTAATTGTTTTAATAAGTTAAAGATTATAAAAAAAAATAAAAAAAAAATACCAAACTCCGCGACTCGCGGAGTTTGAAGGGGATATCTCCGCGAGTTGCGGAGGGACCAAAATACAGAAAAAAAATATAAACGCATAACAGATCAGTCCCAACCCAAAACAAAAACATACTGCGAAAAACTTCACGAAAAAACCCGAGAAAAAACCCCCAAAATCACAATTTTTAACCGTTAATCACCAAATCTTTTACTAAAATCATGTTGAGAATGATGCTATCAAGGAATTACTCAAGAAAAATGGTAAATTTCTACACCTAAACACCATTTAATCCGAAATTAGTGTTCTTGAGCAATTTTTTCCCCAATTTGATTTTGATGCTTTTTAGTGTAATTAGGCTTAAATTGTTTATGTATTATGCTTGTATAACCTAGATTGATGCTGTTTAACATGATTAGAAGCCTTAAACTTCAAAATTTGAGTAATCTAGGGTTTGTGTTCTTGAGCAAATTTGGGGCTTTTTGATATAAACAGGTTATGGCCAATTTTTGTCATGAATTGTTGCTAAATTAAGTAGTGTAACATGTCTAGGTAGTTAAATGATCCAAACTTTGAGCCTAAACATGATTTTGAGAATTAAAGTGGACTTTTTCAAGTCTAAAATTCATGAACTTGATTTTTGAAAGATAATGTCATTTGAAACTTGTTTAATTGCTAGTAATGATTATTTTGACATGTTATTTGAGTTGAATGTTTATGAACTTGGCAAACATTTTCGTATATGCTATTTTGAAAAAGTGTAGATTTGATGAAAATATGAAAATGAGCTTAAGTTTGATATAAATTGATCATGTCATTGTAATTATTTTGATTGATGATTTTGCTGACACTAATGCATATTTGGATGCACAAAAATTGTGTTTGATGTGTTTTGCAGACTGAAAGGGGTGAATCTTCATCCCAAGCCCGCAATGCTCCTGCTGAGAATGCGGAACAACAGGAGGTGGATAACTACTACAAGCAGGATATACCTCATCCAGTCATGACCTTTTCTGATATGCACTTGGAAGAGTTGCACCCGAACCTGAGATTTGACAGACTTTGGATAGATTATCCAAAATATCAAAGGGGTTTGCATACTCTTCATTCTAAGGTTGTTGAGGTACCGAGGGTCATAGAATGGGGACCCTTAGAAGCTGTAGAATTGGCCGAGCCAATTAGGGAATTACTTGTACAGAGGTATGGTAATTCTACTTTTAATGACTAGGTACGTTTATTCACCATGCGTAGACCTGTATATAAAGTATGGTGTGAAGAATTGTTGTGTAGTATAGAGTTGAATGATCGGGTAGCTAGTTTAACCGATCGTTCTTTTATTAGATTTTTGTTAGGCGGTTCGATGCATCATATGTCTTTACTGGACATGGCTCAGGCTTTACGTATATATACGCCTGAGGAGTTAGCATCTGCCGATTGTAGAGGGTTGATACTAAACGGTAGAAAGATAGATGAAAATTTTGATACACACGGTGTGTGGAGTCAAATGACAAGCCATCACCGTTTCAAAGGGGGAAATTACTCTTATTTGGATATAGATAGAGCCGAATTAAGAGTGATTCATAGGTTTTTAGCTAATTCGATTACACAAAGGGGTAAGAACAAGGAAAAGGTAAATGAACAGGATTTGTTTTACCATATGTGTATTCGAGACCCACAAAGCGCTGTAAGTATACCGTATTGTGTGGGTTATTATTTATCAGCTATGGTTCGGGGGATGAGACCGCATAGCATAATAGGAGGTGGTATTTTTATTACTTTGATTGGTGAATATCTCGGTGTGGATATAAGTCGGGGGGGATTATTAGTAGAAGAACCAGAACCCCGAGATACTATAGGTTTAAATGTATACCATGGTGCGAAAGTTTTGAAGAGGCAAAATAACGCCGCAGTACCATACCATGGTAGACTTCCACAGGTTGAGAGAAACCAACAGCAAGGTAATGTAGGAGGGGGAAATGAGATGCAAGAAATGCAAAGGTTTATAGCTTCACAGGAGTACGAAAATGCTAGACAGAGAGCATTTGAAGATTGGCAAGTTCATCAGAATCAAATCATAGCTCATTACCAACATATAGGTAGAAACTATATTCCTACACCGAAACCCATCTTCCCTCCCTGGTCTATAGAGATGCAACCACCTTATCCTACGTATAACCCTGCCGAAGCATTCTATAGCACCTATGGTTATGCCTAAAACCCCTATTGGTACCAGTATCATCCCTAGTCTAATTAGTTTTATTTATTTTGTAATTTGTAATATTGATACATTTAATACTTATGTTAATATTGTAATAGTTTTTATAATTTTCTAACTTTTATTCCTAGATTTTAATAATTTTTGAATGTGGGGTAATATACCAAACTTCAAAAATATGCATATATGTTTGCAGTTTATCTTATGTACACAACAGGGTAAAACAACGCATTTTCAAAGACTGGCATTAAGTTCAGCAAAAGCAACTAATTTTGACTACAAGATGCAAAATATATGTGAAATAACAACAAGACGGAATGAACAAATGATGTGCACCATTTATCATTCAGCAAACAAACGCCAATATATTTGGAAACTTTGGTAAAAATTTAATCATTTTCACACAAATCACCCTCAATAATTTAAATTGTTACTGATTTCTTGCAAATGAGGGCATTGCAAGATCTTAAGTGTGGGAAGGGGTTAAATTCTTTCAGATTTTAAAATTTTTATCTTAAACACTTGGTTACCATTAAAAATACTAGTAAAGCAGTAGTTGTATTAGAATCTAGTGCTCTCTGATAATAAAGAACAGCCCTAGTCTTATATACTGACTACCCAAATCTAGTAAAAATTTTCAAAATTTTCAATTAAATGAACTCAAAATCATGTTTATACATATTTATGAACGATAAAACTAGGTTTTAACACCGAAATTATTGTTACCTCAAAAAGGACATAAATTGAGAAAACAAACCAAAATGTTAAAATTCATTTAAAATGGAATAGAGGACGATAAAAAGGAAAATAAAAGCCAAGTGTGGGAATATTTACCAAGTTATCTTAAACATATGTCACATATATCTATAACAAATAACTGAAAATACTTTTGCTCTGGACTAAACTAAACTGTTTTACCCGATGAAAGAAAAGAAAGATGGATCTACACGATGAATCAATTCCATCATTAAAAGGAAGTAAAGTCTTCCTAAAAAGACACGCGCTTCTTGATTTAGGTCATGAAGTTGTCGTCCAGACCAGCTGTAGGTTGACGAAAAATCTAGAAAAGTCATCACTAAAATCAGTAGGAAATCCACGGACCTCAGCATTAAACAGGGTCACCAAGTGGTCAGATTTATCCTAACCATGAGAAGGATTTATCTCGTACAATGGGGGGGCACCATGCAAATTAGCTTGATAAGACTAATGAATCAGATCCCCAGAAAGGATAATCTCCTTAAAAGATCAAAAATCAGCTTTTAAGCCTGATATTACTCAATCCTTGAGATTGACCTTAAAGATTGAGAATTACAAACTCATGGAATTCAATGATATCTAAACTCGAGCTTGAACGAGAAAATATTTTGATCAAAAATTACAAACCGATTTGTTTTCTGAAAACCCTATTTTCAATGCGTTCATTACCATTGAACGTAAAATCCTAGGAATTCACCTGGAATTCATTAGGTCACCTGAACCAAATCGGGTGTCAACCGTAAGAACGGTGGTTGCATAGTGGTCAAAGACAGAACCTTGTGCCATACCGAAAAATTATAAGGGTGAGCTTTACTATTGCTCCTACCAAGGATAGTAATTGCGTCCGACACGTTATAGACCATAATTAAAAGCATGTTAGGGGACATTGCCTTAACAGTTGCTTGTTCAACGCTTTCCTTTACAACCGGACGGTAGTTTACCGAAAGGTAATATACGGGACAAGTGAACTGGACGTGTTGCTTTCCAAATACAAGGTTAGCAAGTGGGTGACACAAAACCATAAGTTTTGAGCTAAAATTTTCAAATCTGAAACCCACCAAACCCACAAAAATATTTTGCAACACCGGTGAAGGGTTATTCCGGAAAACTTATCTAGGGTAAAAACTAGATTTAATTTTCAAAAGATCAAATGTTTTCATAAAGATCCAATTTCCTTAATGGATCTAAATTTTTATAGTCATGTGGGACTGTAAACCATATCGTTACTACCATTGTTTATACCGCCGTATAGAAAATCACTGATGTACAAAGTGTGAAGAATAAAGAAGTGATTCTAGTATTTCAAGACGATATTGCTTGAGGACAAGCAACGCTCAAGTGTGGGAATATTTGATAATGCTAAAAACGAACATATATTTCATAGCATTATTCCTCAAGAAAGACAAGCTTTTAGTTGCAATTGTTCTATTTAAAAGTGATATTCGTTTAAATAATAAAAGGTGAAGACAAAAGACAGATTCGACGAATTGAAGACGCAAACGACCAAAAAGCTCAAAAGTACAAAAGACAATCAAAGAGGTTCCAATTATTGATAAGAAACGTCTCGAAATTACAAGAGTACAAGATTCAAAACGCAAAGTACAAAATATAAAATTGTACGCAAGGACGTTCGAAAATCCGGAACCGGGACCAGAGTCAACTCTCAACGCTCGACGCAACGGACTAAAAATTACAAGTTAACTATGTCTATAAATATAATATAATATATAATTAATTATATTAATTATATATATATTATATATATAAAATAAATCGTCGGCAAGAAAGACTCCAAACATGGGTGAGCTGTAAAAGTAAACTCTGCGACTCGGGGAGTTTGAAGGCAAAAATGCCGCGAGTCGCGGAGCCCCAAAAGTCGAAAATCCCTATAAAAGCAAACGAATTCTGATCGCAAAAATTACAAAATATATCCATCTCTCTATCTATATCGTATATATTTATATTTATATTTTAATTTTAATTTTAATTTTAATTTTAATCCTAATAATAAGGGTATGTTAGCGAATGTTGTAAGGGTGTAAGTCGAAATTCTGTCCGTGTAACGCTACGCTATTTTTAATCATTGTAAGTTATGTTCAACCTTTTTACATTAATGTCTCGTAGCTAAGTTATTATTATGCTTATTTAATCCGAAGTAATCATGATGTTGGGCTAATTACTAAAATTGGGTAATTGGGCTTTGTACCATAATTGGGGTTTGGACAAAAGAACGACACTTGTGGAAATTAGACTATGGGCTATTAATGGGTTTTATATTAACTAAACAATACCTTGTTAATTTAATATACAAACTTATAATTCAACGTATTTATATATAACCACATACGCTTGACTGGGTACGGTGGGCGGGATATCTATAAATACCAATAATTATTCATTTTACCGGATACGGAACTGGATTAATAGTTAATAGACTTGTTGAAACAGGGATGAATTACATTCAAGGGTAATTGGTGTAATTGTTAACAAAGTAGTAAACCCTTGGTTTACACGCAGTCGATAACCTGGTGTATTCATTAAACAAAGTATTAAAACCTTGTTACAATTCGAATCCCCAATTAGTTGGAATATTTGACTTCGGGAATAAGAATAATTTGACGAAGGCTTTCGCTCTTTATATTTATGACTGATGGACTATTATGGACAAATCCGTATGGACATATTAAATAATGCAAGACAAAGGACAATTAACCCATGGGCATAAAACTAAAATCAACACGTCAAACATCATGATTACAGAAGTTTAAATAAGCATAATTCTTTTATTTCATATTTAATTTCCTTTATTTTATATTTAATTGCACTTCTAATTATCGCATTTTTATTGTTATTGTATTTAATTGCACTTTTAATTATCGTACTTTTTAATTATCGCAAGTTTATTTTATCGCATTTTTATTATTTGCAATTTCATTATCGTTATTTACTTTATGCTTTAATTTAAGTCTTGTATTTATTTTTAATATTTTACATTTGGTTTTAACTGCGACTAAAGTTTTAAAATCGACAAACCGGTCATTAAACGGTAAAAACCCCCCTTTATAATAATATTATTACTTATATATATATATATTTGTATTTTTATAAAAGTAACTAATATAGCGTTAAGCTTTGTTTAAAAAGATTCCCCGTGGAACGAACCGGACTTACTAAAAACTACACTACTGTACGATTAGGTACACTGCCTATAAGTGTTGTAGCAAGGTTTAAGTATATCCATTCTATAAATAAATAAATATCTTGTGTAAAATTGTATCGTATTTAATAGTATTTCCTGCTAAAATTTAATAGTATTTTATACCACTCCGCTACCACATCAGCGAAATATTATTATAATCAGTTTTTCATATAGAATTGTAGTAGTTGAATTGCATATTAGCTACTAAGTATGAACTTAACGGGTAGGTACTACCCGAATTTAAACTTATAAAACGCTAATATGAAGAAAAAGCTTTTATAAATGAGTTCATATTATGCTACAAAATACTATTAACTACTCTTAATATTCTGTATGATTAACTTGTTCCATTTGACTATTTTGAAGGAAATGGCACCGACTACTCGACACACCGTGAATATGAATGAAGAGGAATTCCGTACTTTTCTAGCTTCAAACATAGCCGCAGTACAGGCTGCGCTACATACCAACAATAACCTTGGATCTAGCAGTACAGGAAATCGTGTAGGATGCACCTACAAAGAATTCACTGCCTGCAAACCTTTGGAATTTGATGGAACCGAAAGACCGGTCGAATTGAAACGGTGGACCGAGAAGGTCGAATCGGTGTTTGCCATAAGTAAGTGTACTGAAGAGGACAAAGTGAAGTGTGCTACGCATACCTTCACAGGTTCTGCGTTAACGTGGTGGAATACTTATCTAGAGTAAGTGGGACAAGATGATGCGTACGCACTACCGTGGTCAGCATTCAAGCACTTGATGAACGAGAAGTACCGTCCCAGAACCGAGGTCAATAAGCTCAAGACAGAACTTAGAGGGTTACGAACCCAAGGATTTGATATTACCGCGTACGAAAGACGATTCACAGAATTATGCCTATTGTGTCCGGGAGAGTTCGAAGATGAGGAAGAGAAGATCGACGCGTTTGTGAAAGGATTACCGGAAAGAATCCAAGAAGATATAAGTGCACACGAGCCCGCCTCCATACAACAGGCATGTAGAATGGCTCACAAACTAGTGAACCAGATTGAGGAAAGAATTAAAGAACAGACAGCTGAAGAGGCCAATGTGAAGCAAGTCAAAAGAAAGTGGGAGGAAAACGGTGATAAGAATCACCAATACAACAACAACAGCAATTACAATAATAATCGCAACAATTATCCCAACAATCGCAACATCAATCGCAACTACAACAAACGGCCCAACAACGACAACAACAACAACAACAACAACAACAACAACAACAACAACAATAACAACAACAACAACAACAACAACTACAATAATCATCCCAACAACAATAACAACCGCAACAACAACAACAATCAGAAGCAGCTATGCCAAAGGTGTGAAAAGTATCACTCGGGGTTCTGCACCAAATTTTGCAACAAGTGAAAAAGAAATGGTCATAGCGTGGTGAAGTGTAAGGTCTATGGACCAGGGGTTAACAGAACGAAAGGAACAAATGGTGTCGGAATGAGTAATGGCGGAGCAAGTAGTGTCGGAGCAAGTTATGCCAATGTAGTTTGTTATAAATGCGGAAAACTGGGCCACATTATTAGAAATTGCCCGAACCAGGAGAACACGAATGGACAAGGCCGCGGAAGAGTTTTCAATATTAATGCGGCAGAGGCACAGGAAGACCCGGAGCTTGTTACGGGTACGTTTCTTATTGACAATAAATCTGCTTACATTTTATTTGATTCGGGTGCGGATAGAAGCTATATGGGTAGAGATTTTTGTGCTAAATTAAGTTGTCCATTGACGCCGTTGGATAGTAAATTTTTACTCGAATTAGCAAACGGTAAATTAATTTCAGCAGATAATATATGCCGGAATCGAGAAATTAAACTGGGTAGTGAAATATTTAAGATTGATTTGATACCAGTAGAGTTAGGGAGTTTTGATGTAATAGTTGGCATGGACTGGCTGAAGAAGGTGAAAGCAGAGATCGTATATTATAAAAATGCAATTCGCATTGTACGAGAAGAAGGAGAACCCTTAATGGTGTACGGAGAAAAGGGCAACATGAAGCTACATCTTATTAGTAATTTGAAGGCACAAAAACTAATAAGAAAAGGTTGCTATACTATTCTAGCACACGACGAGAAAGTACAAACTGAAGAAAAGAGCATCAATGATGTTCCCGTCGCAAAAGAATTTCCCGATGTATTTCCGAAAGAATTACCGGGACTACCTCCACATCGATATGTTGAATTTCAAATAGATCTTGTACCAGGAGCTGCACCAATAGCTCGTGCTCCTTATAGACTCGTACCCAGCGAGATGAAAGAACTGCAAAGCCAACTGTAAGAACTATTAGAACGTAGTTTCATTCGACCAAGCACATCACCATGGTGAGCTCCTGTTTTGTTTGTCAAGAAGAAGGATGGTACATTTAGGTTGTGTATTGACTACAGAGAGTTGAACAAACTTACCATCAAAAACCGTTATCCACTGCCGAGAATTGATGACTTATTTGATCAACTACAAGGCTCGTCGGTTTATTCGAAGATCGATTTACGTTCTGGATATCATCAAATGCGAGTAAAGGAGGATGATATTCCAAAAACTGCTTTTAGGACGCGTTATGGTCTTTACGAGTTTATGGTTATGCCGTTTGGATTGACTAACGCACCAGCTGTGTTCATGGACCTTATGAACCGAGTGTGTGGGCCATATCTTGACAAGTTTGTCATTGTTTTCATCGATGACATACTTATTTACTCAAAGGATGATCAAGAGCACGAAGAACATTTGAGAAAAGTGCTAGAAGTATTGAGGAAAGAAAAACTGTACGCTAAGTTTTCAAAGTGTGCATTTTGGTTGGAAGAAGTTCAATTTCTCGGTCACATAGTGAACAAAGAAGGTATCCAGTGGACCCGGCAAAGATCGAAACCGTTGAAAAGTGGGAAACCCCAAAAACTCCGAAGCATATACGCCAGTTTTTAGGACTAGCGGGTTACTACAAAAGGTTCATCCAAGACTTTTCCAGAATAGCAAAACCCTTGACTGCATTAACGCATAAAGGAAAGAAATTTGAATGGAAAGATGAAAAAGAGAAAGCGTTTCAATTGTTAAAGAAAAAGTTAACTACGGCACCTATATTGTCATTACCTGAAGGGAATGATGATTTTGTGATATATTGTGACACCTCAAAGCAAGGTCTCGGTTGTGTATTAATGCAACGAATGAAAGTAATTGTTTATGCATCTAGACAATTGAAGATTCACGAACAGAATTATACGACGCATGATTTGGAATTAGGCGCGGTTGTTTTTGCATTAAAGACTTGGAGGTACTACTTATATGGGGTCAAAAGTATTATATATACCGACCATAAAAGTCTTCAACACATATTTAATCAGAAACAACTGAATATGAGGTAGCGTAGGTGGATTGAATTGTTGAATGATTACGACTTTGAGATTCGTTACCACCCGGGGAAGGCAAATGTGGTAGCCGACGCCTTGAGCAGGAAGGACAGAGAACCCATTCGAGTAAAATCTATGAATATTATGATTCACAATAACCTTACTACTCAAATAAAGGAGGCACAACAAGGAGTTTTAAAAGAGGAAAATTTAAAGGATGAAATACCCAAAGGATCGGAGAAACATCTTAATATTCAGGAAGACGGAACCCGGTATAGGGCTGAAAGGATTTGGGTACCAAAATTTGGAGATATGAGAGAAATGGTACTTAGAGAAGCTCATAAAACCAGATACTCAATACATCCTGGAACGGGGAAGATGTACAAGGATCTCAAGAAACATTTTTAGTGGCCGGGTATGAAAGCCGATGTTGCTAAATACGTAGGAGAATGTTTGACGTGTTCTAAGGTCAAAGCAGAGCATCAGAAACCATCAGGTCTACTTCAACAACCCGAAATCCCAGAATGGAAATGGGAAAATATTACCATGGATTTCATCACTAAATTGCCAAGGACTGCAAGTGGTTTTGATACTATTTGGGTAATAGTTGATCGTCTTACCAAATCAGCACACTTCCTGCCAATAAGAGAAGATGACAAGATGGAGAAGTTAGCACGACTGTATTTGAAGGAAGTCGTCTCCAGACATGGAATACCAATCTCTATTATCTCTGATAGGGATGGCAGATTTATTTCAAGATTCTGGCAGACATTACAGCAAGCATTAGGAACTCGTCTAGACATGAGTACTACCTATCATCCACAAACTGATGGACAGAGCGAAAGGACGATACAAACGCTTGAAGACATGCTACGAGCATGTGTTATTGATTTCAGAAACAGTTGGGATCGACATCTACCGTTAGTAGAATATTCCTACAACAACAGCTACCATTCAAGCATTGAGATGGCGCCGTTTGAAGCACTTTATGGTAGAAAGTGCAGTCTCCGATTTGTTGGAGTGAAGTGGGGGATAGACAGATTACGGGTCCGGAGATAATACAAGAAACTACCGAGAAAATCATCCAAATTCAACAAAGATTGAAAACCGTCCAGAGTCGACAAAAGAGCTACGCGGACAGTAAAAGAAAAGATATAGAGTTTGAAATTGGAGAAATGGTCATGCTTAAGGTTTCACCTTGGAAAGGCGTTGTTCGATTTGGTAAACGGGGGAAACTAAATCCAAGGTACATTGGACCATTCAAGATTATAGATCGTGTCGGACCAGTAGCTTACCAACTGGAGCTACCTCAACAACTCGCGACTGTACATAACACTTTCCACGTCTCAAATTTGAAGAAATGTTTTGCTAAAGAAGATCTCACTATTCCGTTAGATGAAATCCAAATCAATGAAAAACTTCAATTCATTGAAGAACCCGTCGAAATAATGGATTGTGAGGTTAAGAGACTTAAACAAAACAAGATACCGATTGTTAAGGTTCAATGGAATGCTCGTAGAGGACCCGAGTTCACCTGGGAGCATGAAGATCAGATGAAGAAGAAATACCCGCATTTATTTCCAGAAGATACGTCAACACCTCCAACTACTTAAAATTTCGGGACGAAATTTATTTAACGGGTAGGTACTGTAGTGACCCGAACTTTTCCATGTTTATATATATATTAAATGAAATTATTATTTACATGATTAAGTATTTCCAACATGTTAAGCAATCAAACTTGTTAAGACTTGATTAATTGAAATAGGTTTCATATAGACAATTGACCACCCAAGTTGACCGGTGATTCACGAACGTTAAAACTTGTAAAAACTATACGATGACATATATATGGTTATATATATAGTTAACATGATTTTATTATAATTATGTATCTCATTAGGTATTTTAACAATGAGTTATATACATAAAAATGAGACTATTAAATTAAGAAACTCGAAAACGATATATATAACGATTATCGTTATAACAACGTCTTACTAGGTACATATGAATCATATTAAGATATTGATACACTTAGTTAATTATGTTAAATGATAAGTAAATATATTATTAAGTGTATTAACAATGAAATACATATGTAAAAATAAGACTACTAACTTAATGATTTCGAAACGAGACATATATGTAACGATTATCGTTGTAACGGCATTTAACTGTATATATATCATACTAAGATATATTATATATCATAATATCATGATAATATAACAATCTAACATCTCATTTTTTATAATAAACAATGGGTTAACAACATTCAACAAGATCGTTAACCTAAAGGTTTCAAAACAACATTTACATGTAACGACTAACGATGACTTAACGACTCAGTTAAAATGTATATACATGTAGTGTTTTAATATGTATTCATACACTTTTGAAAGACTTCAAGACACTTATCAAGATACTTCTACCTAACAAAAATGCTTACAATTACATCCTCGTTCAGTTTCATCAACAATTTACTCATATGCACCCGTATTCGTACTCGTACAATACACAGCTTTTAGATGTATGTACTATTGGTATATACACTCCAATGATCAGCTCTTAGAAGCCCATGTGAGTCACCTAACACATGTGGGAACCATCATTTGGCAACTAGCATGAAATATCTCATAAAATTACAAAAATATGAGTAATCATTCATGACTTATTTACATGAAAACAAAATTACATATCCTTTATATCTAATCCATACACCAACGACCAAAAACACCTACAAACACTTTCATTCTTCAATTTTATTCATATAATTGATCTCTCTCAAGTTCTATCTTCAAGTTCTAAGTGTTCTTCATAAATTC
Source organism: Rutidosis leptorrhynchoides (assembly GCF_046630445.1). Taxonomy (NCBI): domain Eukaryota; kingdom Viridiplantae; phylum Streptophyta; class Magnoliopsida; order Asterales; family Asteraceae; genus Rutidosis; species Rutidosis leptorrhynchoides. The sequence goes on from NC_092339.1 coordinate 197,344,489, forward strand.
CAAAAGTTCTAGTTTCATAAAATCAAGAATACTTCCAAGATTGCAAGTTTACTTCCAAGTTTTCTAAATCCATTCCAAGTAATCATCCAAGATCAAGAAACCTTTGTTACTTACAGTAGGTTATCTTTCTAATACAATGTAATAATCATATTCAAACTTTAATTCAATTTCTATAACTATAACAATCTTTTTTCGAGTGGAAATCTTACTTGAAATTGTTTTCGTGTCATGATTCTGCTTCAAGAACTTTCAAGCCATCCAAGGATCCTTTGAAGCTAGATCTATTTTTCTCATTTCCAGTAGGTTTATCCAAGGAACTTGAGGTAGTAATGATGTTCATAACATCATTCGATTCATACATATAAAGCTATCTTATTCGAAGGTTTAAACTTGTAATCAGTAGAACATAGTTTAGTTAATTCTAAACTTGTTCGCAAATAAAAGTTAATCCTTCTAACTTGACTTTTAAAATCAACTAAATACATGTTCTATATCTATATGATATGCTAACTTAATGATTTAAAACCTGGAAACACGAAAAACACCGTAAAACTGGATTTACGCCGTCGTAGTAACACCGCGGGCTGTTTTGGGTTAGTTAATTAAAAACTATGATAAACTTTGATTTAAAAGTTGTTATTCTGGAAAAATGATTTTTATTATGAACATAAAACTATATCCAAAAATTATGGTTAAACTCAGAGTGGAAGTATGTTTTCTAAAATGGTCATCTAGACGTCGTTCTTTCGACTGAAATGACTACCTTTACAAAAACGACTTATAACTTATTTTTCCGACTATAAACCTATACTTTTTCTGTTTAGATTCATAAAATAGAGTTCAATATGAAACCATAGCAATTTGATTCACTCAAAACGGATTTAAAATGAAGAAGTTATGGGTAAAACAAGATTGGATAATTTTTGTCATTTTAACTACGTGAAAATTGGTAACAAATCTATTCCAACCATAACTTAATCAACTTGTATTGTATATTATGTAATCTTGAGATACCATAGACACGTATACAATGTTTCGACCTATCATGTCGACACATCTATATATATTTCGGAACAACCATAGACACTCTATATGTGAATGTTGGAGTTAGCTATACAGGGTTGAGGTTGATTCCAAAATATATTTAGTTTGAGTTGTGATCAATACTGAGATACGTATACACTGGGTCGTGGATTGATTCAAGATAATATTTATCGATTTATTTCTGTACATCTAACTGTGGATAACTAGTTGTAGGTTACTAACGAGGACAGCTGACTTAATAAACTTAAATCATCAAAATATATTAAAAGTGTTGTAAATATATTTTGAACATACTTTGATATATATGTATATATTGTTATAGGTTCGTGAATCAACCAGTGGCCAAGTCTTACTTCCCGACGAAGTAAAAATCTGTGAAAGTGAGTTATAGTCCCACTTTTAAAATCTAATATTTTTGGGATGAGAATACATGCAGGTTTTATAAATGATTTACAAAATAGACACAAGTACGTGAAACTGCATTCTATGGTTGAATTATCGAAATCGAATATGCCCCTTTTTATTAAGTCTGGTAATCTAAGAATTAGGGAACAGACACCCTAATTGACGCGAATCCTAAAGATAGATCTATTGGGCCTAACAAACCCTATCCAAAGTACCAGATGCTTTAGTACTTCGAAATTTATATCATATCCGAAGGGTGTCCCGGAATGATGGGGATATTCTTATATATGCATCTTGTTAATGTCGGTTACCAGGTGTTCAACATATGAATGATTTTTATCTCTATGTATGGGATGTGTATTGAAATATGAAATCTTGTGGTCTATTATTACGATTTGATATATATAGGTTAAACCTATAACTCACCAACATTTTTGTTGACGTTTAAAGCATGTTTATTCTCAGGTGAATACTAAGAGCTTCTGCTATTGCATACTAAAATAAGGACAAGATTTGGAGTCCATATTTGTATGATATTGTGTAAAAACTGCATTCAAGAAACTGATTTCGATGTAACATATTTGTATTGTAAACCATTATGTAATGGTCGTGTGTAAACAGGATATTTTAGATTATCATTATTTGATAATCTACGTAAAGCTTTTTAAACCTTTATTTATGAAATAAAGATTATGGTTTGTTTTAAAAATGAATGCAGTCTTTGAAAAACGTCTCATATAGAGGTCAAAACCTCGCAACGAAATCAATTAATATGGAACGTTTTTAATCAAAAAGAACAGGACATTTCAGTTTCCCAATTGCATATATCTAGATCTACTCATATCTATCTTCGATCCATTTCTTTTTCATCCTTTTTTAATTCTCAATATTTAAATAATGTCTTCCACCTTAGAAGAGTTCAAGCATCTCTAAATTCCACTCAAATATATAAAATCAGCCACCAACAACTTTGGTGAAATCGATTCAGGTGATGATAAACTTCCGGCCAGATTCATATAATACGAGTATATACTTTTTTCATACTTTCTAAAGTTTTCATAATTTTTCTATTACATAATTTTTCTATGTTTCTCAAGTTTTCATACTTTTTCCAGATTCTTGTAGATCTGGTGAAGGTGATGATGAAGATATGGTGATCGATGATGATGCTGTGGTTGATGAGTGTGGGTGGATGATGAAGATATGGTTGATGATGGTGATCGATGATGTAGTTATCGATGATGAAGATGATATGGTTGATTGAAATGAACATGCTAGTTATCAGATGCTGAGCAATTCCGGCCAGATAATTGGGATATTTTTTTTTAAAAAAATTGGACTTTCCAAACCGGTTTTTTCATAGAAACCGCTCTCCAAACCCACCCCAATGGAACCGGTTTTAAAACTGGTCTCAACTTTCTAAACCCCTACCTATTGAAATCGGTTTTAAAACCGGTTTCAAAGGCCCAAAAAACCGGTTTGCAATCCTCTTTTTTGTGGTAGTGACTCTTCGACTCTCCATTTGGCTAGGTTTTGGTGATGGTTTACCTATGGCGATTGTAGTCGGAACCAATTCTGGATGTATGTGTGGCTATTTATTTTCTTCCTCAACGACCGATGGTTCCTTCCTTCGTTCTTCATGGCAAACCAGGGTTTCTTTAATTTTATTCACTGATGGTTGTGGTGATGGATTTTTCGAAAGTTCCTTCATTCCTTTTTCATCGCTAATTAAGTTTTCTTTAATTTATAACGTCAATTGTTTTGGCGATGGGTTTTCTTTGCCGGATTCATATTTGGGTTTACCCTTTCTGAGCCCACGCTCTGTTGTTGTTGGGCGTCGACTTATGTTCGGGTTTCCTGAAGATATGTTTTTGTTTACTGGTTGGACAATCTTCGGATTGCATTCAGTTATGTCTGAACCTTAAAGCGCCCCACAATGATTACAAATATTGTATTTGAGTGGGATTCTTTAGTCGCAACACACATTTTTACACCGATTGTGTTTCACAATGCTGACAGCTCCATATAAAAATGAATGATATTGATAGAAATAAGATTAATAAAAGAGGCCGTGATGATATGTTTGAAGGAGCTGGGTTGAGAGGTGAGTAAATATGGTTCGTATCTTAGCGTGGCAACTTACAGTTTGTAGCCATGACAATTCCTATTCTCTTGCTTGATTTTACCCACTAATGAGCTCAAGTCCTTTGTGTTTTATAAACTAACTTATCTTTTCCCAAAGATCTTATTAAAACGCAAACCCCAAACCAGATTTCTACCGCACAAGTCCCACCAGCTTTGATTGCGGGTACTCTCCGAATGATATTATCATTATGAAACTCACCCTTAACCAAAAAAAAAAAAACTAACGAAACCATAATTGGAACTACCGCTTCTGCGTTTTATCGCAGTAATATTATATGTTGGCATAAAATATTTGCTTCATTATTGAAATTAGGTACAAATGGACACTAAAATGATGGTAGTGCTTGTAGACGTTTATTCTTAGGATCTTAGGTCTCTTGGACTCTAAACTAGAGGCGGAATATGCTAGAATAGGGTTAAACCGAGATATGGGTCATTTTGGGATCGAATTGGTCAAACCTAGAGCAAAACCTAGATTAGATCGACTCCTAGACGATATATTTCGGTGGTATATGGTGTTAGGGTTCTCTGGAGACAAAAACCTACGACTTAGGGTGAATGGGACGAGTAACCTCATCAAAGAAGTCTAAACCAGTATATATAGTGAACACAGACACACTCGGTCGAGTATCTGTGTACACTCGGTCGTCTGACTGACACAGTCGATCGAGTGTCTATACACACTCGGTCGACTGTGTGCAGTTTAACATATTGATCATTTAATAAATTAAGTATGCACAATCACAAATGTAATCAATAGTCAAGAGTAAACATTATTACATACCCGAATGTATTAAACGTAAGAAATAAGCTACGGCTGGTGTGATGACCCGGGAATTTCCGACCAAATTTAAAACCTGAATCTTATTTGATTTCAATACGATAAACAAAGTCTGTAATGTTGAATCTCAAAATCTTTGAACTGTTTACATGAATATACTTAAACCTTTGACTATCCTCGACGATTCACGAACCATTGTATGTAGGTAAGTATGTAAATAAATGTATATTAAAAAAATAATAATAATAATAATAATAAAAAATGTATATATGATATCTTGAGTTAATAAATAAATTTTAATCAATTGGAATTAAACATATCAAAATAGTAAACAATTAAGTAATTATATATATAAGTATATATAATATATTATTATGAATCTTTATGTATATATGTGATTTCTAGCAATATTTATTGTATATTGAGATGTATATATATATATATATATATATATATATATATATATATATATATATATATATATAAGAAACTACTACTTAATATAAGTTATTACATTATATGAACTATAAAATTCCATAAACAATATGTAATATTAATACCTTACAAATTAAAATAAAAATTGTTATATCAATATTATTACTCTTATCACTATAAAAATTTCTATTAAATATTAAAATCAGTAATAGGGATATTATATATATAGTTATGAAGTGTGAGAAATAAATTATTATGATATTATTATCACTAACGTTATTATCACCAATAATATAATTAATAATAACATTAGTAACATTATAATTAATATTATTATTATTAGCAATATTATTATGGATATTATTATCATCTATATTATTAATATTGTATTATAATAAAGTGATATTATTGGTAATTATAACATTAAGAGTATTAATATAGTTATAATTATTAATTAATAAGATAAATCATAATTTATAAATACATATATATATACATATAATTATATAAACACAGAAATATATACAAGTATATAAAATCAGATTTATATTTATAAAATTAGTAGTACCAAATGTAATAGATTAGATATATATAAGCCAAATCTGTAAACAACCCTCTCTACTTTATCTCTTTTTCTTCTTCCTCTGTATACTCGTGACCTCAGTCGATTCCTTTCTACCTGCTACATTCAATCATTCGATACACACCCTCATTATCAGATAAAAACCCTTTAACCTCTTAATAATCGATAAAAAAAAAAGAAAAAGGAATGCTGAACCATCGTATACCTCTGTATCCACTTTTAAAATCAAAAGCTCGAATTTGATTGATTTTTCAAGATGTAAAAATGCAGATTTGTTAGAAACCGTCTAGGTAATCTTTCTGTAAAGTTTCAAGATCTAATTTTTCTTATCGAGCTGTAATTCACGAGTCAAAGTTTATGTTTTTAAAAGTCAACACATTGTTCATCTTGAAATTTGAATTCATTAAGCTGTTTCTGTTAAAATTGAGAATTGATAAAGTTTATAGAGATGGATTAAAACCTTTCTCATGTTGTAACAATCATCTAAAAAGGTTTCAATTTTAAAATCACTAATTAAGTTCTTTATCTAAGTCGCGACTGTTTTTGCAGTTTTTTTTATTTTTTTCTGTTAAAAACGAAACCCTATCATCTGTTATTTCTGTTGTGTTTACAAATACAAAACACACGTTATGGATTGCTGTTAAGATCATCGTTTAGTATTGGTCGTATAAATTATTGAAGAAGATGATTAAGAAAATTGAAATAAAATAAAACCGGGTTAATTATTATTGGATTCGGTATGATTACAGAAAAACGGAAATGGTTGAGTGGTGTTGAGTGTTGACGGGTTATCAGGAGGTCACGGGTTCGAGCCCTGCAGTGGCGTATTATTTTTAGAATCCCTTTTATAAGGTAGTTTTTATTATTATTTGTTATTATTAATGTTATTATTGTTATGTATTAAAATTATTATTATTATTAGTTATTATTACTATTATTAGGAGTATTATCATTATTAGTGTTATAATTATTAATATTATTATTTATCACTTAGTATTATTATTATTATGATTATAACTACAAGTATGAATATTATTATTATTATCACTAATAGTTGTATCATTATTATTATTATAATTAGGAATATTATTAATAATATTATCATGAAAATAATACAAATTATCATTAATTTTACTAATATTAGTATTAGTATCACTTTTATAGCTATCAATATTATTATTATTAAACAAAAGTATCATTATTAATAATATCATTATTTTTAATAAAGTTTTAATATTATTATTAGTAAATCATTAAAGATCAAAACTATCATTTTTAAACAAATGAATATTTTACACATAAAACATACTTATTACACATACTATAATTATACTAATATTTCATATAACTATATATAAATTTTATTAACATTTTCTATATAGAAACTTTCATACAACAAATTAAGAACTTTTAAAATAATACTAAATATGTATAGTTATTAATATAACCATATTAGTCACTTTAAATATATATACAAAATAAATATATGTAACATATAATTTAAGATATAAAATAAAGTATATATGTTTTAAATGGAATTTATTAAAAATCTTATATAATTACAAAATATATAAATAATATATATTAATAAAAAAATTTATGATATCTCTATTATATATTTTAATAGAAATATAAATGATATAGGTTCATGAATCCGAGGCCTACCCTGCAATGTTCAATATCGACATATGTATTTTTACTACAAAATACAGTACTGTGAGTTTCATTTGTCTTTTTACCCTTTATATTTTTGGGCTGAGAATACATGCGCTGCTTTTATAACTGTTTTACGAAATAGACACGAGTAAATGAAACTACATTCTATGGCTGCATTTTTAAACCGAATATGCCCCTTTTTAGTCTGGTAATCTAAGAATTAGGGAACAGACACCCTAATTGACGAGAATCCTAAAGATAGATCTATCGGGCCCAACAAGCCCCATCCAAAGTACCGGATGCTTTAGTACTTCGAAATTTATATCATGTTCGAAGGAGGATCCCGGAATGATGGGGATATTCTTATATGGATATTGTGAATGTCGGTTACCAGGTGTTCAATCTATATGAATGATATTTTTGTCTCTATGCAAGGGACGTATATTTATGAGAAATGGAAATCTTGTGGTCTATTAAAATGATGAAATGATTGTTTATGATAAACTAATAACCTCACCAACCTTTTGGTTGACACTTGAAAGCATGTTTATTCTCAGGTATGAAAGAAGTCTTCCGCTGTGCAATTGCTCATTTTAAAGATATTACTTGGAGTCTTTCATGACATATTTCAAAAGACGTTGCATTCGAGTCTTTGAGTTCATCGAGATTATTATTAAGTCAATTATATTTAGATATATTATAAAATGGTATGCATGCCGTCAACTTTAGATGTAATGAAAGATTGTCTTTTCAAAAACGAATGCAATGTTTGTAAAATGTATCATATAGAGGTCAAGTACCTCGCGATGTAATCAACCGTTGTGAATCGTTTATAATCGATATGGACTTCGTCCGGATGGATTAGGACGGGTCTTTACAGTTGGTATCAGAGCGGTGGTCTTAGCGAACCAGTTCTTGCATTAGTGAGTCTAACTGATAGTCGTTAGGATTCATTAGTAAGTCTGGACTTCGACCGTGTCTGCATGTCAAAAGTTTTGCTTATCGTTTTTGTCAGAAATCATCTGCTTATCATCCTTAGAAAATTACCTGCTTATCATCCTTAGTCTAGACACATCCTACTGCAATGATTGCATGAATAGTGTATAGACAAAAATTCGTATCTTAGTGTATCTGCTAATTCATATCTTAGCATATCTGTTACTGTAGACCTTGCCTGACAACTTCCGTGAATTCCTCCGTAACTTATGGGATTTTAGTATTATATATGCATATGCAAATTATGTATTGCAGGGTACTATTCTACATCCTATAATCTATTCTTATCGAAAATCCTTCATCTGATCGTACGAAATGAATCCCTCAACCAGTTCGAGTCCCTCAGATCCCGATAGTTATTTCGATAGTTATTCCGATAGCTACTCCGATATGGATTTTCACTCAAGCTCCGAAAGCAGTGTTACCAGAATGGATCAACCGATTAGCCATCATCTATTCTGGATGAATTGGGGCTGGGTTCGTGGCCTCCTCAATCATTGGAGACAAGAAGAAGGTGATCCTTTTCATCCACCACATTACCCTCTTGGAGAAGAACCTGAAGCACTTACCGGCGAACCTGTCCGAAACACCATTTTCTCCCTCATTTCAGAGTATCTCGTCATGATTATATACTGTATCAAATTCTAGATCATATTTATCCGCTCGTCCGAACCGACAATCACCCCGGTATAATAGAAGAAGTCAACGAGCTTTGCGCTCGGGTAGTAGCATTGGAGAGTATGGTGCAAAGGTTACAAATACCAGCAGCAGCACCAGCAGCATAACCAGTACCACCATCATCAACACCAACAACAATAACCGCATCGCAAATCTCATCTTCATAATCTGTCACACGAACATCAATGTCATACGCACCATAGATACCAAGGGATACCAACAACAATGAACGATGAAGTATTAATTTATAACTTCATTGAAGAAATATTCTGCAAAGAATATGTGGTTTCTAAAAGTTTTAGAGATTATTTATTCTAGCTCAAACCGAAAATCAAATGAGTTTAATATCATATTGACTCATTAAATTCATAATTACATCTGAAGAAAATATATATGTATATATATTATTTCATAATGATTGTAATTGAAAAATTCTTTCGTACAAACTATTAATGATGAAAATATTTAAACGGGTAGGTAATACCCTAGGAATAGTTAGATTTCACATTAATAAGTTACACTGTATAATCTTCGAATCTGATTCAACAGTCATTCACTATCCTACTTACATCCACAGATATACGAATCCGTTCACCACAGAATAACCATTTTCATTCAAATTCATATTTGGATTTTGACTTACCAGAATCCAACAAGTGGCATAATGAAGAAAACATTGGACAAAATAAAATATGTTAGAAACAAACGAATTAACTAATTGAAATTTTGTTAAGAATCCACGCTAACAGTTCCTAGCTAACTGTTCCTAGCTAACTGATTACATTTTATTTATCGCAATTTAATTATCACAATTTTATTTATCGTCATTTAATTTCTGTATTTACTTTACGCACTTTATTTATCGTCATTTAATTTCTGTTATTTATTTTACGCACTTTAAATATCGGGACATGTATACAAGGTTTTGACATATCATATCGACCTATCTATATATATTATTTAGAATAACCATAGACACTCTATATGCAGTAATGCGGGAGTTAGCTATAAAGGGTTGAGGTTGATTCTATAATAATATATATAGTTTGAGTTGTGTCGAGTCTGAGACGTATACGGGTCACGATACGTATTAATTAATTCGAATATTATATATATGAATTATTGGACTATCAACTGTGGACTATCGACCGTGGACTAATAACATTGGACAATTAAAATGAATTAAAATATTGATTATAACATATGAAACTAAATAATTCTTCAAGTTTGTCACTTGATTTCATCTTAAACCTCATTTGTATCTTGACAATTACAATATGCATTCAAACCTTTCATGACTCTTGAAAACACCTCAATCGAGAAGATGAACCAACCGCACTTCATCTACGAAAGGAAGAACTTATGCATATAGTTATGCACATGAAAACACTCAAAACCTGAGTGAACGTTTAACACGTATATGTGCTCGCTCCCCTTGACGTTGTTATTATCTAAAATAATTTTACAATACCTTTTCAAAGTACCAAATTTTGTCACAGCTCCAGCAAGTCAACTTCGACTTTTCATTCGAAGTAGCCTTACTATAATCCTGATATATACGATTTCCCTTTTTATACCGGAGAATTCTTTTAAATTCCACCATATTAACAGCAGATGTACCAGCAACCTCGTTGCTTCTTGGCTTAAATCTCTCTGACAAATCATTATATTTATTCATTGAAACCCTATCATATACTCATCCACATCTTGTAACGAGAACTGCCATACCAATTACCGGGAAATCAGCAATCAGTACTTTAAAAACTCACAACATATCTACATCAACAGTTATATGTATGACATCTATCTCTTAGAATTATGATCTCTCATTCTGAAATTCTGAAAAGCACCCAGTCACAAATCAATACTCTGAATGTTGAAAAAGCTGAATGAAGCAGCAGAAACCATAGACAACCATAAACGCCCTTAATCATCGGAAGCTTGATGATAAAGAATAGTATGTTAGAAAAGCTCAAAAAAAAAAAATTGGAACTGGAAAACGAATTGAGTTAACCATGAAGGAGACCAAGGACAAATATAAGGACCGTACCATATATTCAAAGAATCCAGGTAATTCTGAATCTAATGAAACCTTCAACGAATATCTTACTCCGTACTCATGTTAAAATCTTGCGGAAAATCTTCCTCATCAACCATCGAACTTAGAAATTCCAAAATATCATCATCAATATCTTCGATATTTCTGAAGATATTTTCATAAATATTCTCGTCCGAAATTATTTATCTCTTCATGCTATCTATATTACATCATAAAGGAAACTACTTTAGTTTCTAAAATTCTTTAAAATTCAAATTTAAATTGTGAATGTTTTTGAAATAGTGTTGGGAATTGATGCATGAGTTAGTATAATATAATGACACTTGATCAACGTATTATATTACAGTAAGTCATGCTGAGTTTCTAATAGAACGTGATGATTCACAAATCATAACGTCATCATGTGCCATGTTACACGACTTTTACATTTTAACTGATATATAAACATATCAAGAACATATTTTCTTGATAGTTCTATCTTTCCCGGATATTCTGGTAATTTAACGAATCAAGATCGTGCCATTACCATTCATTTCTTAGAACATTAACAATGTTCATTTTGAAAATTATATCTGCAAATTTTGGACCATTACAAGAGATGCCTAACCGCAAGAAGAAGAAACGAAGGGACAAAACTCCGAAATAGAAATTGGAGTATAAATCGCAGCAAATAGGAGAGAGTATTAACTGTGGATGACAATGATTATAGGAAACAGAAATAGGGACATTGAAAAATAAGGGGAGATACAAAGCCCGATAACATAGTATAAATTACAAACCGTGGATATTAATATGAATAGCAATATAAAGACACGGTAGAATTAAAAATAGTATCACCCTAAGGAAATGGTAGAAGTAAACAGAAATTTTTTGGGAAGATTGAAAAGAAGGATAACAGAAATGATAATTAGAAAAATATCAAGGATTAGAACGGGATTAAGCATTTTCACAATTTTTGGATGTATGAACTAAGAAAGAAAGTATAGGAATGGTGAGAATAATAGAACGGAAGAGTTTAATTTATAATGGAAATATCAGACATAGTAATCGAGGCAGATCATTGTATCTAATTATAGAGATTTTAATTTCCTTACTCACCGAAGAATCAAATCTTTTCGATTTCGAAGATTTTCTATAAATCCCTTGAATTCCGGAATTCAACCAAGACAACGTCAAGAGTTAAAACGAAACTTCACTTATTCATTTCACTCTTTTGTAATAGCTTCATTCGTGCTCTTCGAATAATCGAATTATTTTATCGGTATTATTCAATAATGATAAAACTCTATTTATCAGCTCATATTCATCAGGGAAACATACTTATTGTTAGCCATGACGGCCTCACTCAAATTTCGGGACGAAATTTCTTTAACGGGTAGGTACTGTGATGACCCGGGAATTTCCGACCAAATTTAAAACCTGAATCTTATTTGATTTCGATACGATAAGCAAAGTCTGTAATGTTGAATCTCAAAATCTTTGAACTGTTTACATGAATATACTTAAACCTTTGACTATCCTAGACGATTAACGAACCATTGTGTGTAGGTAAGTATGTAAATAAATGTATATTAAAAAAATAATAAAAAAAATGTATATATGATATCTTGAGTTAATAAATAAATTTTAATCAATTGGAATTAAACATATAAAATAGTAAACAATTAAGTAATTATACATATAAGTATATATAAGATATTATTATGAATCTATATGTATATATGTGATTTCTAGCAATATTTATTGTATATTGAGATGTGTATATATATATATATATATATATATATATATATATATATATATATATATATATATATATATATATATATATATATATATATATATATATATATATATATATATATATATATATATATAAGAAACTACTACTCAATATAAGTTATTACATTATATGAACTATAAAATTTCATAAACAATATGTAATACTAATACCTTACAAATTAAAATAAAAATTGTTATATCAATATTATTACTCTTATCACTATAAAAATTTCTATTAAATATTAAAATCAGTAATAGGGATATTATATATATAGTTATGAAGTGTGAGAAATAAATTATTATGATATTATTATCACTAACGTTATTATCACCAATAATATAATTAATAATAACATTAGTAACATTATAATTAATATTATTATTATTAGCAATATTATTATGGATATTATTAATATTGTATTATAATAAAGTGATATTATTGGTAATTATAACATTAAGAGTATTAATATAGTTATAATTTTTAATTAATAAGATAAATCATAATTTATAAATACATATATATACATATAATTATATAAACATAGAAATATATACAAGTATATAAAATCAGATTTATATTTATAAAATTAGTAGTACCAAATGTAATAGATTAGATATATATACGCCAAATCTATAAACAACCCTCTCTACTTTATCTCTTTTTCTTCTTCCTCTGTATACTCGTGACCTCGGTCGATTCCTTTCTATCTGCTACATTCAATCATTCGATACACACCCTCATTATCAGATAAAAACCCTTTAACCTCTTAATAATCGATAAAAAAAAACAGAAAAAGGAATGATGAACCGTCATATACCTCTATATCCACTTTTAAAATCAAAAGCTCGAATTTGATTGATTTTTCAAGATGTAAAAATGCAAATTTGTTAGAAACCGTCTAGGTAATCTTTCTGTAGAGTTTCAAGATCTAATTTTTCTTATCGAGCTGTAATTCACGAGTCAATGTTTATGTTTTTAAAAGTCAACACATTGTTCATCTTGAAATTTGAATTCATTACGCTGTTTCTGTTAAAATTGAGAATTGATAAAGTTTATAGAGATGGATTAAAACCTTTCTCATGTTGTAACAATCATCTAAAAAGGATTCAATTTTAAAATCACTAATTAAGTTCTTTATCTAAGTCGCGACTGTTTTTGCAGTTTTTTTTTATTTTTTTCTGTTAAAAACGAAACCCCATCATCTGTTATTTCTGTTGTGTTTACAAATACAAAACACACGTTATGGATTGCTGTTAAGATCATCGTTTAGTATTGGTCGTATAAATTGTTGAAGAAGATGATTAAGAAAATTGAAATAAAATAAAACCGGGTTAATTATTATTGGATTCGGTATGATTACAGAAAAATGGAAATGGTTGAGTGGTGTTGAGTGTTAACGGGTTATCAGGAGGTCACGGGTTCGAGCCCTGCAGTGGCGTATTATTTTTAGAATCCCTTTTATAAGGTAGTTTTTATTATTATTTGTTATTATTAATGTTATTATTGTTATGTATTAAAATTATTATTATTATTAGTTATTATTACTATTATTAGGCGTATTATCATTATTAGTGTTATAATTATTAATATTATTATTTATCACTTAGTATTATTATTATTATGATTATAACTACAAGTATGAATATTATTATTATTATCACTAATAGTTGTATCATTATTATTATTATAATTAGGAATATTATTAATAATATTATCATGAAAATAATACAAATTATCATTAATTTCACTAATATTAGTATTAGTATCACTTTTATAGCTATCAATATTATTATTATTAAATAGAAGTATCATTATTAATAATATCATTATTTTTAATAAAGTTTTAATATTATTATTAGTAAATCATTAAAGATCAAAACTATCATTTTTAAACAAATGAATATTTTACACATAAAACATACTTATTACACATACTATAATTATACTAATATTTCATATAACTATATATAAATTTTATTAACATTTTCTATATAGAAACTTTCATACAACAAATTAAGAACTTTTAAAATAATATTAAATATGTATAGTTATTAATATAACCATATTAGTCACTTTAAATATATATACAAAATAAATATATGTAACATATAATTTAAGATATAAAATAAAGTATATGTTTTAAATGGAATTTACTAAAAATCTTATATAATTACAAAATATATAAATAATATATATTAATAAACAAATTTATGATATCTCTATTATATATTTTAATAGAAATATAAATGATATAGGTTCGTTAATCCGAGGCCTACCCTACAATGTTCAATATCGTCATATGTATTTTTACTACAAAATACAGTACTGTGAGTTTCATTTGCCTTTTTACCCTTTATATTTTTGGGCTGAGAATACATGCGCTGCTTTTATAACTGTTTTACGAAATAGACACGAGTAAATGAAACTACATTCTATGGCTGGATTATTAAACCGAATATGCCCTTTTTTAGTCTGGTAATCTAAGAATTAGGGAACAGACACCCTAATTGACGCGAATCCTAAAGATAGATCTATCGGGCCCAACAAGCCCCATCCAAAGTACCGGATGCTTTAGTACTTCGAAATTTATATCATGTCCGAAGGAGGATCCCGGAATGATGGGGATATTCTTATATACATATTGTGAATGTCGGTTACCAGGTGTTCAATCTATATGAATGATATTTTTGTCTCTATGCATGTGACGTATATTTATGAGAAATGAAAATCTTGTGGTCTATTAAAATGATGAAAATGATTGTTTATGATAAACTAATGAACTCATCAACCTTTTGGTTGACACTTGAAAGCATGTTTATTCTCAGGCATGAAAGAAGTCTTCCGCTGTGCAATTGCTCATTCTAAAGATATTACTTGGAGTCATTCATGACATATTTCAAAAGACGTTGCATTCGAGTCGTTGAGTTCATCGAGATTATTATTTAGTCAATTATAGTTAGATATATTATAAAATGGTATGCATGTCGTCAACTTTAGATGTAATGAAAGATTGTCTTTTCAAAAACGAATGCAATGTTTGTAAAATGTATCATATAGAGGTCAAGTACCTCGCGATGTAATCAACTGTTGTGAATCGTTTATAATCAATATGGACTTCGTCCGGATGGATTAGGACGGGTCTTTACAGCTGGGGATTCATGCACCAACAAACTCTCCCTAAGACCTAGCCGTAGAACATGAGAATTCAGTTATCAATCAGTAAACGGATCCATAACCCAGTTCTTCAGATAGCAAAGTTTGACAACTCTACAATACTGTTCAGCTTGCACACGATTCTTTGGACGATACAATATCCTGTTGTAGTAAAGGGTAAACATATCTTCTTCACAGCAGTTTCTCAACCAAACTGGATCTAGAACCCTTATACTATCATTTTCATCTCCTCCATCTTTTTCTAACACAATAACCGCTTCCTCCGAGCGTTCATCATAATACCACCAATGAAAACGAGAACTGAAGTGCTGCGGCATCTTCCTTAAAGGAACCTTCTGCATATACCTCACAGGTTGATATTTTACTATCTTCCTTCTGGCCCCTGTTTTCTTGTTCGTTCGATAAGAGATCTTCGGAAACTGAGGACGAAAACCTATGAAATTAGGTGACTGATATGATCTTCTTATCTTACGAACCAAAATATCAGGAATTCCACAATAATCCTGGTACAACATCTTAAGCCTGGCCACCAGCATAAACTCAAAATTAGGTAACGTTTTGAATTCAAATGGAGATTTGATATAATCCACTCCATGTTCTTTCTTGATCGCATATATATCAAATTCTTTAATATAAGCCCAGGCTATTATCTTTCCCTTAGCACGTAAACTCTCACAGTGCTCTATGAACTTCAAAAATTACGGCTCCACTTTAGGCTTCATCACATACTGCCTAATCCGCATCATAATCTTCCATTCTTCTTCCAACACTTCAACTTTTTCTTTGTTGATCTTCACTGGCAAGAAACCTTCTGGTAACACACTCTCTTGCTCTTTCTGTTCCTTTTCTTTACACTTTCTGTTCAAAAGCTCATCATTCATCTGAAAATAATCAGCAAAAGTTGGATATTCATCACCAACACCTTCATAACGAGGATAAGGCTCGGTTGGCTCATCCTCAATAACAACTTCATCAAAACTGTTATCACTTTCATCAAAAACATCAGTATCACTCATATCATCATCAAAATTATGAGCCCCTGAAGTTGAAGCTTCAGTTGAAGCTTTTGATGCAGCGTCAGCAGATTCCTTAGCTTCTCGCTCTAGACGCTCCATCAATTCCTGCTCAGTTTCGGTGAGATCCGGAGGGATCTCCCCTTCTTCTAAATCAGTGTAAACAGTAGTGTGATTAAGACGATCCTGCATAGCTAAAAATTTAGAAACTGTTATAACTTGAAGAGGAGTTACATACAGCGGGTTATCCTCCGTGTAGCCTTTTGCAACTTCAACAACCCTGTCTTCCTCTACTTCGCCAAATGTACCAAACGGATCTGGTTCTCCATCTTCATCTTCAACCACAACCTTTTTCTCCCATTCATTTAACCTCTCAGTCAATTCTTGATTTTGAGTCTGAAGCGTCAAGATTTCACCAGCTTGACTTCCCACATTTTTCTCCAGTTCATCAATCTTCAACTGTTTTCGATCAACTAACTTCCTCAACTCAGACATTTTAGTTTCTGTCTTCTTTTTGTCTTCGTCAGCAGCCTTTTGGAATTTAGCGAAATCAGCAGACAACTGAATCAATCTCAAGTTAACTATTCCTGACAAATCACCTGAAACAACCTCAGGACGTTGAGAAGCTTGAACTTGCTGAGAAGATGTAGTTTGTTGTAGTTGAGTGGGTGGAGTTTGAGTAGAACCATCAGTAGCTTGAACAGCCGGAGCAACCTTTGACTGAGACTTTGTTGTGGAAGATGAACTTCCGTCCTTAACCAAAATCTTCAAACGCTTTTGTCCCCCTCTTGTTGACACCTTAGGGGTTTCAGCTAACTTCCTTTTAACTAGATCCACTTGACTCTCATCAAGCGCTGTTACAGTCTCCTCATCAACTAATCGAGGACCAGTTTGTCTTGGCGGTGGCTGATTCACCTCTTCTCCTCCTTCAATAGTAATATCGGTCTCATCCCCAGAAGTACTGTTCTCATGACGACAACTCAAACCTTTCGGACACACATAATTTTTATTAATCAGATGACCGATCAACCCTTTCTCCGGAACCTCAACCCGGCTCTGCAAAAACCTATTGAATGATTGATCATTTAAATGATTCTGTTTTAGCTCATCCTCAAGAATTTTCACTAACCCCTGAACTTGCTTCTCAAGCATAATCTGAAGAAACCTCGGGAACACCAGATGAATCTTCCTTTTAACATTCAGAACCACTCCATCAAAAATCACTTGAGAGAAATTAAAATCAGCATTCAAAACCAGCGCAACAAACATAGAGCTGTACTTTGCTGTCATCTCATCAAAACCGCCCTACATCGGGCTCAAACACCTAAGAAGAACGTACGTAAAGTATCGGTACTGCCTTGAAAGCTTCGTACGTTTAACAGCTTTGGTTATATCACCAGTATAACCACATCTTTTTAAACACCTTCTAACTTTCAGAATTGGCAAATCAGTTGGCATATCATCATTATCCGGGTGATCATATACATAGCATTATATATGTATATTTTATTTGCTAAAAGCCAAAGGCTGAACTGCGCGAATTATAAGGCAAAGCTATGCAATGTTCGCTGAAAATAAGCACAGCGGTCATGTTTTCGCATTGATACAAAGACTGTGGTTTAATCCGCTGAGTTTTCGCGGATAGTTAAGGCACTCGAGGACCGCGGATATCTCGAAACCTATAAATAGAGAGCTTGGCCTCTCATTTAGAGGTTGTTGATTCTCTACCATTTTGCCTAAACCTTTGTAATTTCCACTTGTGATCTAGCCCAAGGGATTTTGACATTGCGAAAAGGTGAATTAAGCTAATTAACAATCAAGACCGGGTCGGGGTGGTTGATCACTTGATAGTTAAAGTGAAAGACGGTCATCGGGGCCCAAAATAATCATCAAACATCCCATCCTCCAATACAATCTTATTGCACTCAATCCGTGATTAAGTAACATCATTAATTAAGGATTGATCACCGGGAACCCCAAATCTTCCCTGATAGTCTGTGCCGAAATACGAACAATCGTGTTATTGACAGAACTCAATATCACCTTCCTGTTATCTTCAGTAACAACTTGAGCAACCTCCCAGAATGTTTCCTGATGAGAATAATATGGAGTACACTCAGCAGTAATAGCTTTAAAGATCCTGGAACACTTCAAGAATGCAATAATAGGACCAAAACCTCCTCTTTGGGCCTCAGGACCCTTTTCGTCAACACATGCAAGTACGTTTGTATCTTCTCGACCAATCAGACCTGGTAACTCAGAAGATAAAGGGATTCGTGGTTCACGTTGTTCATCAAACATCTGTTGTTGTTCTTGAGACATAGTGAATATCTGAAAAACACTCAAAATAATATAACTAATAAGCATTTACCTCCATGTATCATGGGGTATCTAGTTAATTATATGAATCAATGGATAAACAAACATAACGAGCACATTAACTAAAACACACACAATTACATCGTTCAGAGATTAATTTTTAGTACACGCCATAGTACTAAGGCTAACAGACTAGCCTTATCAAATTACATAATAGACACGATTAAACATAATCACACTGAATCACAAGCATTAGAATTATGCTTCAATAACATCCTCTGGTACTGGTTTCAATTTGTAATTCGTGTCCTCAAACAGATCAAGCTCATCAAACAAATGATTTAAAAGGACGGCACAGGGAAATGGTTTTTCCTCATTATCTAAAGCGTCCTTCATGATATTAATGACGATCTGACTAAAATTCACCTTGATACGTTCCATAAGACAGTACAAAAGAATAGCCTCAGTACCAGATAACAAATCGTCAGATGGATCTCTAAACACCACGTTTCTTTTGATAATCCTTAAGTTAGACACCAAGTCATCCCTAACATCACTATCTCTGATCTCAATTCTATTCGAACCAATTACATGTAGTGACCTGAACTTTTCCATGTTTATATATATTAATTGAGATTGATATTTACATGATTAAATGTTTCCAACATTTTAAGCAATCAAACTTGTTAAGACTTGATTAATTGAAATATGTTTCATATAGACAATTAACCACCCAAGTTGACCGGCGATTCACGAACGTTAAAACTTGTAAAAACGACATGACGATATATATATGGATATACATATGGTTAACATGAGATTATGATAAGTAAGTATCTCCATAAGTATATTAACAATGAGTTATATACATATAAACAAGACTACTAACTTAAGGATTTCAAAACGAGAGATATATGTAACGATTATCGTTGTAACGACATTTAAATGTATATATATCATATTAAGATATATTAATATATCATAATATCATGATAATATAATAATTTAACATCTCATTAGATATAATAAACAATGGGTTAACAACATTAATTGAGATCGTTAACTTAAAGGTTTCAAAACAACACTTACATGTAACGACTAACGATGACTTAACGACTCAGTTAAAATGTATATACATGTAGTGTATTTAGATGTATTAAAATACTTTTGGAAGACTTCAAGACATATATCAAAACACTCATACTTAACGAAAATGGTTACAGTTACTTTTCCATTCTTTTCTTTCATCAAGAATTCTAGTCGTATTCTTACCCGTATTATACACAGCTTCAAAACGTACTTACTATGAGTATATACCAATAGGAACTAGCATGGGATTCCACTCTTGATTATGTCATGTATGACTAATCAATTTTAACTTCTACCATGAGCTAGTCAACTAACTAGAACTCCTTTTAACCCCACTCACCACTCACCAATTACCACTCATCATTCACTCCATTTCACTTCCAATTCTCTTTCTAATTCTCTCTCAACACACACACACTATTATGAATGTATTTTTTCAGTAGTTAATCATCATCTTCATCAAAAATCACTTCAAGAATCAAGCTATAATCATCATAGGAAGAACACTTCAAGAACACTTCAAAAATCCCTTCAAGTTTACTAATTTACTTCCAAGCTTTCTAATCCATTCCAAGTAATCATCTAAGATCAAGAAACCTTTGTTATATACAGTAGGTTATCTTTCTTATTCAAGGTAATATTCATATTCAAACTTTGATTCAATTTCTATAACTATAAACTATCTTAATTCGAGTAAAAAGCTTACTTGAACTTGTTTTTGTGTCATGATCCTACTTCAAGAACTTTCAAGCCATCCAAGATCCTTTGAAGCTAGATCATTTCTTGTCACTTCCAGTAGGTTTACCTACTAAACTTGAGGTAGTAATGATGTTCATAACATCATTCGATTCATATATATAAAACTATCTTATTCGAAGGTTTAAACTCGTAATCACTAGAACATAGTTTAGTTAATTCTAAACTTGTTCGCAAACAAAAGTTAATCCTTCTAACTTGACTTTTAAAATTAACTACACACATGTTCTATATCTATATGATATGCTAACTTAATGATTTAAAACCTGGAAACACGAAAAACACCGTAAAACCGGATTTACGCCGTCGTAGTAACACCGCGGGCTGTTTTGGGTTAGTTAATTAAAAACTATGATAAACTTTGATTTAAAAGTTGTTATTCTGAGAAAATGATTTTTATTATGAACATGAAACTATATCCAAAAATTATGGTTAAACTCAAAGTGGAAGTATGTTTTCTAAAATGATCATCTAGACGTCGTTCTTTCGACTGAAATGACTACCTTTACAAAAATGACTTGTAACTTATTTTTCCGACTATAAACCTATACTTTTTCTATTTAGATTCATAAAATAGAGTTCAATATGAAACCATAGCAATTTGATTCACTCAAAACGGATTTAAAATGAAGAAGTTATGGGTAAAACAAGATTGGATAATTTTTCTCATTTTAACTACGTGAAAATTGGTAACAAATCTATTCCAACCAAAACTTAATCAACTTGTATTGTATATTATGTAATCTTGAGATACCATAGACACGTATACAATGTTTCGACCTATCATGTCGACACATCTATATATATTTCGGAACAACCATAGACACTCTATATGTGAATGTTGGAGTTAGCTATACAGGGTTGAGGTTGATTCCAAAATATATATAGTTTGAGTTGTGATCAATACTGAGATACGTATACACTGGGTCGTGGATTGATTCAAGATAATATTTATCGATTTATTTCTGTACATCTAACTGTGGACAACTAGTTGTAGGTTACTAACGAGGACAGCTGACTTAATAAACTTAAAACATCAAAATATATTAAAAGTGTTGTAAATATATTTTGAACATACTTTGATATATATGTATATATTGTTATAGGTTCGTGAATCAACCAGTGGCCAAGTCTTACTTCCCGACGAAGTAAAAATCTGTGAAAGTGAGTTATAGTCCCACTTTTAAAATCTAATATTTTTGGGATGAGAATACATGCAGGTTTTATAAATGATTTACAAAATAGACACAAGTACGTGAAACTACATTCTATGGTTGAATTATCGAAATCGAATATGCCCCTTTTTATTAAGTCTGGTAATCTAAGAATTAGGGAACAGACACCCTAATTGACGCGAATCCTAAAGATAGATCTATCGGGCCCAACAAGCCCCATCCAAAGTACCGGATGCTTTAGTACTTCGAAATTTATATCATATCCGAAGGGTGTCCCGGAATGATGGGGATATTCTTATATATGCATCTTGTTAATGTCGGTTACCAGGTGTTCACCATATGAATGATTTTTATCTCTATGTATGGGATGTGTATTGAAATATGAAATTTTGTGGTCTATTATTATGATTTGATATATATAGGTTAAACCTATAGCTCACCAACATTTTTGTTGACGTTTTAAGCATGTTTATTCTCAGGTGATTATTAAGAGCTTCCGCTGTTGCATACTTAAATAAGGACGAGATTTGGAGTCCATGTTTGTATGATATTGTGTAAAAACTGCATTCAAGAAACTTATTTTGTTGTAACATATTTGTATTGTAAACCATTATGTAATGGTCGTGTGTAAACAGGATATTTTAGATTATCATTATTTGATAATCTACGTAAAGCTTTTTAAAACCTTTATCTATGAAATAAAGGTTATGGTTTGTTTTAAAAATGAATGCAGTCTTTGAAAAACGTCTCATATAGAGGTCAAAATCTCGCAACGAAATCAATTAATATGGAACGTTTTTAATCAATAAGAACGGGACATTTCATAATCTGTCTATCCCCCATTTCACTCCAACAAATTGGAGACCTGCACTTTCTACCATAAAGTGCTTCAAACGGCGCCATCTCAATGCTTGAATGGTAGCTGTTGTTGTAGGAAAATTCTGCTAATGGTAGATGTCGATCCCAACTGTTTCCGAAATCAATAACACATGCTCGTAGCATGTCTTCAAGCGTTTGTATCGTCCTTTCGCTCTGCCCATCAGTTTGTGGATGATAGGCAGTACTCATGTCTAGACGAGTTCCTAATGCTTGCTGTAATGTCTGCCAGAATCTTGAAATAAATCTGCCATCCCTATCAGAGATAATAGAGATTGGTATTCCATGTCTGGAGACGACTTCCTTCAAATACAGTCGTGCTAACTTCTCCATCTTGTCATCTTCTCTTATTGGCAGGAAATGTGCTGATTTGGTGAGACGATCAACTATTACCCAAATAGTATCAAAACCACTTGCAGTCCTTGGCAATTTAGTGATGAAATCCATGGTAATGTTTTCCCATTTCCATTACGGGATTTCGGGTTATTGAAGTAGACCTGATGGTTTCTGATGATCAGCTTTGACCTTAGAACACGTCCCTAACCTTTATTTCATAGATAAAGGTTTTAAAAAGCTTTACGTAGATTATCAAATAATGATAATCTAAAATATCCTGTTTACACACGACCATTACATAATGGTTTACAATACAAATATGTTACAACAAAATAAGTTTCTTGAATGCAGTTTTTACACAATATCATACAAGCATGGACTCCAAATCTCGTCCTTATTTAAGTATGCGACAGCGGAAGCTCTTAATAATCACCTGAGAATAAACATGCTTAAAACGTCAACAAAAATGTTGGTGAGTTATAGGTTTAACCTATATATATCAAATCATAATAATAGACCACAAAATTTCATATTTCAATACACATCCCATACATAGAGATAAAAATCATTCATATGGTGAACACCTGGTAACCGACATTAACAAGATGCATATATAAGAATATCCCCATCATTCCGGGACACCCTTCGGATATGATATAAATTTCGAAGTACTAAAGCATCCGGTACTTTGGATGGGGCTTGTTGGGCCCGATAGATCTATCTTTAGGATTCGCGTCAATTAGGGTGTCTGTTCCCTAATTCTTAGATTACCAGACTTAATAAAAAGGGGCATATTCGATTTCGATAATTCAACCATAGAATGTAGTTTCACGTACTTGTGTCTATTTTGTAAATCATTTATAAAACCTGCATGTATTCTCATCCCAAAAATATTAGATTTTAAAAGTGGGACTATAACTCACTTTCACAGATTTTTACTTCGTCGGGAAGTAAGACTTGGCCACTGGTTGATTCACGAACCTATAACAATATATACATATATATCAAAGTATGTTCAAAATATATTTACAACACTTTTAATATATTTTGATGTTTTAAGTTTATTAAGTCAGCTGTCCTCGTTAGTAACCTACAACTAGTTGTCCACAGTTAGATGTACAGAAATAAATCGATAAATATTATCTTGAATCAATCCACGACCCAGTGTATACGTATCTCAGTATTGATCACAACTCAAACTATATATATTTTGGAATCAACCTCAACCCTGTATAGCTAACTCCAACATTCACATATAGAGTGTCTATGGTTGTTCCGAAATATATATAGATGTGTCGACATGATAGGTCGAAACATTGTATACGTGTCTATGGTATCTCAAGATTACATAATATACAATACAAGTTGATTAAGTTTTGGTTGGAATAGATTTGTTACCAATTTTCACGTAGTTAAAATGAGAAAAATTATCCAATCTTGTTTTACCCATAACTTCTTCATTTTAAATCCGTTTTGAGTGAATCAAATTGCTATGGTTTCATATTGAACTCTATTTTATGAATCTAAATAGAAAAAGTATAGGTTTATAGTCGGAAAAATAAGTTACAAGTCATTTTTGTAAAGGTAGTCATTTCAGTCGAAAGAACGACGTCTAGATGATCATTTTAGAAAACATACTTCCACTTTGAGTTTAACCATAATTTTTGGATATAGTTTCATGTTCATAATAAAAATCATTTTCTCAGAATAACAACTTTTAAATCAAAGTTTATCATAGTTTTTAATTAACTAACCCAAAACAGCCCGCGGTGTTACTACGACGGCGTAAATCCGGTTTTACGGTGTTTTTCGTGTTTCCAGGTTTTAAATCATTAAGTTAGCATATCATATAGATATAGAACATGTGTTTAGTTGATTTTAAAAGTCAAGTTAGAAGGATTAACTTTTGTTTGCGAACAAGTTTAGAATTAACTAAACTATGTTCTAGTGATTACAAGTTTAAACCTTCGAATAAGATAGCTTTATATTTATGAATCGAATGATGTTGTGAACATCATTACTACCTTAAGTTCCTTGGATAAACCTACTGGAAAATAGAAAAATGGATCTAGCTTCAACGGATCCTTGGATGGCTCGAAGTTCTTGAAGCAGAATCATGACACGAAAACAAGTTCAAGTAAGATCATCACTTGAAATAAGATTGTTATAGTTATAGAAATTGAACCAAAGTTTGAATATGATTATTACCTTGTATTAGAATGATAACCTACTGTAAGAAACAAAGATTTCTTGAGGTTGGATGATCACCTTACAAGATTGGAAGTGAGCTAGCAAACTTGAAAGTATTCTTGATTTTATGAAACTAGAACTTTTGGAATTTATGAAGAACACTTAGAACTTGAAGATAGAACTTGAGAGAGATCAATTAGATGAAGAAAATTGAAGAATGAAAGTGTTTGTAGGTGTTTTTGGTCGTTGGTGTATGGATTAGATATAAAGGATATGTAATTTTGTTTTCATGTAAATAAGTCATGAATGATTACTCATATTTTTGTAATTTTATGAGATATTTCATGCTAGTTGCCAAATGATGGTTCCCACATGTGTTAGGTGACCCACATGGGCTGATAAGAGCTGATCATTGGAGTGTATATACCAATAGTACATACATCTAAAAGCTGTGTATTGTACGAGTACGAATACAGGTGCATACGAGTAGAATTGTTGATGAAACTGAACGAGGATGTAATTGTAAGCATTTTTGTTAAGTAGAAGTATTTTGATAAGTGTATTGAAGTCTTTCAAAAGTGTATAAATACATATTAAAACACTACATGTATATACATTTTAACTGAGTCGTTAAGTCATCGTTAGTCGTTACATGTAAATGTTGTTTTGAAACCTTTAGGTTAACGATCTTGTTAAATGTTGTTAACCCAATGTTTATAATATCAAAAGAGATTTTAAATTATTATATTATCATGATATTATGATGTACGAATATCTCTTAATATGATATATATACATTAAATGTCGTTACAACGATAATCGTTACATATATGTCTCGTTTCAAAATCATTAAGTTAGTAGTCTTGTTTTTACATATGTAGTTCATTGTTAATATACTTAATGATATGTTTAATTATCATAATATAATGTTAACTATATATATAACCATATATATGTCATCATATAGTTTTTACAAGTTTTAACGTTCGTGAATCACCGGTCAACTTGGGTGGTCAATTGTCTATATGAAACCTATTTCAATTAATCAAGTCTTAACAAGTTTGATTGCTTAACATGTTGGAAACATTTAATCATGTAAATATCAATCTCAATTAATATATATAAACATGGAAAAGTTCGGGTCACTACAGTACCTACCCGTTAAATAAATTTCGTCCCGAAATTTTAAGCTGTTGAAGGTGTTGATGAATCTTCTGAAAATAGATGCGGGTATTTATTCTTCATCTGATCTTCACGCTCCCAGGTGAACTCGGGTCCTCTACGAGCATTCCATCGAACCTTAACAATTGGTATCTTGTTTTGCTTAAGTCTTTTAACCTCACGATCCATTATTTCGACGGGTTCTTCGATGAATTGGAGTTTTTCGTTGATTTGGATTTCATCTAACGGAATAGTGAGATCTTCTTTAGCAAAACATTTCTTAAAATTCGAGACGTGGAAAGTGTTATGTACAGCCGCGAGTTGTTGAGGTAACTCAAGTCGGTAAGCTACTGGTCCGACACGATCAATAATCTTGAATGGTCCAATATACCTTGGATTTAATTTCCCTCGTTTACCAAATCGAACAACGCCTTTCCAAGGTTCAACTTTAAGCATGACCATCTCTCCAATTTCAAATTCTATATCTTTTCTTTTAATGTCAGCGTAGCTCTTTTGTCGACTTTGGGCGGTTTTCAACCGTTGTTGAATTTGGATGATCTTCTCGGTAGTTTCTTGTATAATCTCTGGACCCGTAATCTGTCTATCCCCCACTTCACTCCAACAAATAGGATACCTGCACTTTCTACCATAAAGTGCTTCAAACGGTGCCATCTCAATGCTTGAATGGTAGCTGTTGTTGTAGGAAAATTCTGCTAACGGTAGATGTCGATCCCAACTGTTTCCGAAATCAATAACACATGCTCGTAGCATGTCTTCAAGTGTTTTTATCGTCCTTTCACTCTGCCCATCAGTTTGTGGATGATAGGCAGTACTCATGTCTAGACGAGTTCCTAATGCTTGCTGTAATGTCTGCCAGAATCTTGAAATAAATCTGCCATCCCTATCAGAGATAATAGAGATTGGTATTCCATGTCTGGAGACGACTTCCTTCAAATACAGTCGTGCTAACTTCTCCATCTTGTCATCTTCTCTTATTGGCAGGAAGTGTGCTGATTTGGTGAGACGATCAACTATTACCCAAATAGTATCAAAACCACTTGCAGTCCTTGGCAATTTAGTGATGAAATCCATGGTAATGTTTTCCCATTTCCATTCCGGGATTTCGGGTTGTTGAAGTAGACCTGATGGTTTCTGATGCTCAGCTTTACCTTAGAACACGTCAAACATTCTCCTACGTATTTAGCAACATCGGCTTTCATACCCGGCCACCAAAAATGTTTCTTGAGATCCTTGTACATCTTCCCCGTTCCAGGATGTATTGAGTATCTGGTTTTATGAGCTTCTCTAAGTACCATTTCTCTCATATCTCCAAATTTTGGTACCCAAATCCTTTCAGCCCTATACCGGGTTCCGTCTTCCCGAATATTAAGATGCTTCTCCGATCCTTTGGGTATT
The DNA here is from genome assembly GCF_046630445.1 of Rutidosis leptorrhynchoides. Classification (NCBI taxonomy): domain Eukaryota; kingdom Viridiplantae; phylum Streptophyta; class Magnoliopsida; order Asterales; family Asteraceae; genus Rutidosis; species Rutidosis leptorrhynchoides. Next base: position 197,372,559 of record NC_092339.1, read on the forward strand.
TCATCCTTTAAATTTCCCTCTTTTAAAACTCCTTGTTGCGCCTCCTTTATTTGAGTAGTAATGTTATTATGAATCATTATATTCATAGATTTTACTCGAATGGGTTCTCTGTCCTTCCTGCTCAAGGCATCGGCTACCACATTTGCCTTCCCCGGGTGGTAACGAATCTCAAAGTCGTAATCATTCAACAATTCAATCCACCTATGCTGCCTCATATTCAGTTGTTTCTGATTAAATATGTGTTGAAGACTTTTGTGGTCGGTATATATAATACTTTTGACCCCATATAAGTAGTGCCTCCAAGTCTTTAATGCAAAAACAACCGCGCCTAATTCCAAATCATGCGTCGTATAATTTTGCTCGTGAATCTTCAATTGTCTAGAGGCATAAGCAATCACCTTCGTTCGTTGCATTAATACACAACTGAGACCTTGCTTTAATGCATCACAATAAATCACAAAATCATCATTCCCTTCAGGCAATGACAATATAGGTGCCGTAGTTAGCTTTTTCTTCAATAACTGAAACGCTTTCTCTTGTTCATCCTTCCATTCAAATTTCTTCCCTTTATGCGTTAATGCAGTCAAGGGTTTTGCTATTCTGGAAAAGTCTTGGATGAACCTTCTGTAGTAACCAGCTAGTCCTAAAAACTGGCGTATGTGTTTCGGAGTTTTCGGGGTTTCCCACTTTTCAACAGTTTCTATCTTTGCCGGATCCACCTTAATACCTTCTTTGTTCACTATGTGACCGAGGAATTGAACTTCTTCCAACCAAAATGCACACTTTGAAAACTTAGCGTACAATTCTTCCTTCCTCAATACTTCTAACACCTTTCTCAAATGTTCACCGTGTTCTTGGTCATTCTTTGAGTAAATAAGTATGTCATCAATGAAAACAATGACAAACTTGTCAAGGTATGGTCCACACACTCGGTTCATAAGGTCCATGAACACAGCTGGTGCATTAGTTAAACCAAACGGCATGACCATAAACTCGTAATGACCGTAACGTGTTCTGAAAGCAGTCTTTGGAATATCATCTTCTTTCACCCGCATTTGATGATACCCGGAACGTAAGTCAATCTTTGAATAAACAGACGAGCCTTGTAGTTGATCAAATAAGTCATCAATTCTCGGTAGTGGGTAGCGGTTCTTGATGGTAAGTTATTTCAACTCTCGGTAGTCGATACACAACCTGAATGTACCATCTTTCTTCTTGACAAACAAAACAGGAGCTCCCCACGGTGATGTGCTTGGTCGAATGAAACCACGCTCTAAAAGTTCTTGTAATTGGTTTTGCAGTTCTTTCATCTCGCTGGGTGCGAGTCTGTAAGGTGCACGAGCTATTGGTGCAGCTCCTGGTACAAGATCTATTTGAAATTCAACGGATCGATGTGGGGGTAATCCCGGTAATTCTTTCGGAAATACATCGAGAAATTCTTTTGCAATGGGAACATCATTGATGCTCTTTTCTTCAGTTTGTACTTTCTCGACGTGTGCTAGAACAGCATAGCAACCTTTTCTTATTAGTTTTTGTGCCTTCAAATTACTAATAAGATGTAGCTTCGTGTTGCCCTTTTCTCCGTACACCATTAAGGGTTTTCCTTTTTCTCGTATAATGCGAATTGCATTTTTGTAACAAACGATCTCTGCTTTCACTTCTTTTAACCAGTCCATACCGATTATCACATCAAAACTCCCTAACTCTACTGGTATCAAATCAATCTTAAATGTTTCGCTAACCAGTTTAATTTCTCGATTCCGACATATATTATCTGCTGAAATTAATTTACCATTTGCTAATTCGAGCAAAAATTTACTATCCAAAGGTGTCAATGGACAACTTAATTTAGCACAAAAATCTCTACTCATATAGCTTCTATCCGCACCCGAATCAAATAAAACGTAAGCAGATTTATTGTCAATAAGAAACGTACCCGTAACAAGCTCCGGGTCTTCCTGTGCCTCTGCCGCATTAATATTGAAAACTCTTCCGCGGCCTTGTCCATTCGTGTTCTCCTGGTTCGGGCAATTTCTAATAATGTGGCCCGGTTTTCCACATTTATAACAAACTACATTGGCATAACTTGCTCCGACACTACTTGTTCCGCCATTACTCGTTCTGACACCATTTGTTCCTTTCGTTCTGTTAACCCCTGGTCCGTAGACATCACACTTCGCCGCGCTATGACCATTTCTTTTACACTTGTTGCAAAATTTGGTGCAGAACCCCGAGTGATACTTTTCACACCTTTGGCATAGCTGCTTCTGATTGTTGTTGTTGTTGCGGTTATTATTATTGTTAAGATGATTGTTGTGGTTGCTGCTGTTGTTGTTGTTGTTGTTGTTGTTGTTGTTGTTGGGCCGTTTGTTGTAGTTGCGATTGATGTTGCGATTGTTAGGATAGTTGTTGCGATTATTGTTATAATTGCTGTTGTTGTTGTATTGGTGATTCTTATCACCGTTTTCCTCCCACTTTCTTTTGACTTGCTTCACATTGGCCTCTTCAGCAGTCTGTTCTTTAATTCTTTCTTCAATCTGGTTCACTAGTTTGTGAGCCATTCTACATGCCTGTTGTATGGAGGCGGGCTCGTGTGAACTTATATCTTCTTGGATTCTTTCCGGTAATCCTTTCACAAACGCGTCGATCTTCTCTTCCTCATCTTCGAATGCTCCCGGACACAATAGGCACAATTCTGTGAATCGTCTTTCGTACGTGGTAATATCAAATCCTTGGGTTCGTAACCCTCTAAGTTCTGTCTTGAGCTTATTGACCTCGGTTCTGGGACGGTACTTCTCGTTCATCAAGTGCTTGAATGCTGACCACGGTAGTGCGTACGCATCGTCTTGTCCCACTTGCTCTAGATAGGTATTCCACCATGTTAACTCAGAACCTGTGAAGGTATGCGTAGCGTACTTCACTTTGTCCTCTTCAGTACACTTACTTATGGCAAACACCGATTCAACCTTCTCGGTCCACCGTTTCAATCCGATCGGTCCTTCGGTTCCATCAAATTCCAAAGGTTTGCAGACAGTGAATTCTTTGTAGGTGCATCCTACACGATTTCCTGTACTGCTAGATCCAAGGTTATTGTTGGTATGTAGCGCAGCCTGTACTGCGGCTATGTTTGAAGCTAGAAAAGTACGGAATTCCTCTTCATTCATATTCACGGTGTGTCGAGTAGTCGGTGCCATTTCCTTCAAAATAGTCAAATGGAACAAGTTAATCATACAGAATATTAAGAGTAGTTAATAGTATTTCGTAGCATAATATGAACTCATTTATAAAAGCTTTTTCTTCATATTAGCGTTTTATAAGTTTAAATTCGGGTAGTACCTACCCGTTAAGTTCATACTTAGTAGCTAATATACAATTCAACTACTACAATTCTATATGAAAAACTGATTATAATAATATTTCGCGTTCAAACTTTTACACAATATTTTACAAACTTACAATACAGCTTATTTTACATATAGCATGAAATATAGCACACAATAAATTTGATACAAGATGGTTGTGAAGATAATTCTAGCTAGTACACAAGTCGTTCAGCAAAGGCAATAAAGACACGTAATTCATACATCCAGAAACAAGTCATGCATTCTGGTTTTACTAGGATTACTTCCCATCCTTGGTCTTGTGGAACATAATCGTTATGGCCGTTGATAAGACAGCGTGTTGTAACGTCGTCAAAGGGACGAGGGTTACGTAATGTCCAACAGTCCCGTAACAATCTAAAAACCTCATTTCTTACCCCAATTACCGACTCCGTCACTTGTGGGAACGTTTTGTTTAATAGTTGTAGCCCGATGTTCTTGTTCTCACTTTGGTGAGAAGCGAACATTACTAATCCGTAAGCATAACATGCTTCTTTATGTTGCATGTTAGCCGCTTTTTCTAAATCACGAAGTCCAATATTCGGATATATTGAGTCAAAATAATTTCTTAACCCGTTGCGTAAAATAGCATTTGGGTTCCCCGCAATATATGCGTCAAAGTAAACACATCGTAACTTATGGGTTTCCCAATGTGATATCCCCCATCTTTCAAACGAAAGTCTCTTATAAACCAAGACATTCTTGGAACGTTCTTCGAATGTCTTACAAACTGATCTCGCCTTGAATAGTTGTGCCGAGGAATTCTGGCCGACTCTAGACAAGATTTCATCAATCATGTCTCCGGGTAGGTCTCTTAAAATATTGGGTTGTCTATCCATTTTGTGTTTTTAAACTGTAAAATAGACAAGAGTTAGATTCATAAAAAAATACTTATTAATACAAGCAATTTTTACATATATCATAAAGCATAAGAATACTATATTACATATATTACACCACACGAATACAACTATCTTATTCCGACTTGCTCGTTTCTTCTTCTTCAGTTTTGGTTCGTTTTGCCAAGTTTCTAGGGATATATGATGTTCCCCTAATACGAGCCGTCGTTGTCCACATTGGTTTAGAAAAACCTGGTGGTTTAGAGGTTCCCGGGTCATTGTTACAACTTAAGGACTTCGGGGGTTGATGATACATATAAAGTTCATCGGGGTTGGAATTAGATTTCTCTATTTTTATGCCATTTCCCTTATTATTTTCTTTTACCTTCTTAAATTCAGTTGGGGTAATTTCTATAACATCATTGGAATTCTCGTCGGAATCATTCATCGGAGAATTGGTAATCCTCCCAATATTTTGCTTCCTTGGCGGAAACACCATTGACCATAATTAACCTTGGTCGGTTGGTTGAGGATTCTCTTTTACTTAACCATTTTATTATTTCCCCCACCGATTCCGATTCTTCTTCCGGTTCCGATTCTTCTTCCGGTTCCGATTCTTCTTCCGGTTCCGATTCTTCTTCCGGTTCCGACTCTTCTTCCGGTTCCTCTTCGGGAACTTGTGAATCAGTCCACGAATCATTCCAATTTACATTTGACTCTTCATTATTATTAGGTGAGTCAATGGGACTTGTTCTAGAGGTAGACATCTATCACATAATATCAAACACGTTAAGAGATTAATATATCACATAATATTCATATGTTAAAAATATATAGTTTCCAACAAAAATGTTAAGCAATCATTTTTAAAGAAAACACGGTCGAAGTCCAGACTCACTAATGCATCCTAACAAAGTCGATAAGACACACTAATGCAAATTTTCTGGTTCTCTAAGACCAACGCTCGGATACCAACTGAAATGTCCCGTTCTTATTGATTAAAAACGTTCCATATTAATTGATTTCGTTGCGAGGTTTTGACCTCTATATGAGACATTTTTCAAAGACTGCATTCATTTTTAAAACAAACCATAACCTTTATTTCATAGATAAAGGTTTTAAAAAGCTTTACGTAGATTATCAAATAATGATAATCTAAAATATCCTGTTTACACACGACCATTACATAATGGTTTACAATACAAATATGTTACAACAAAATAAGTTTCTTGAATGCAGTTTTTACACAATATCATACAAGCATGGACTCCAAATCTCGTCCTTATTTAAGTATGCGACAGCGGAAGCTCTTAATAATTACCTGAGAATAAACATGCTTAAAACGTCAACAAAAATGTTGGTGAGTTATAGGTTTAACCTATATATATCAAATCATAATAATAGACCACAAGATTTCATATTTCAATACACATCCCATACATAGAGATAAAAATCATTCATATGGTGAACACCTGGTAACCGACATTAACAAGATGCATATATAAGAATATCCCCATCATTCCGGGACACCCTTCGGATATGATATAAATTTCGAAGTACTAAAGCATCCGGTACTTTGGATGGGGCTTGTTGGGCCCGATAGATCTATCTTTAGGATTCGCGTCAATTAGGGTGTCTGTTCCCTAATTCTTAGATTACCAGACTTAATAAAAAGGGGCATATTCGATTTCGATAATTCAACCATAGAATGTAGTTTCACGTACTTGTGTCTATTTTGTAAATCATTTATAAAACCTGCATGTATTCTCATCCCAAAAATATTAGATTTTAAAAGTGGGACTATAACTCACTTTCACAGATTTTTACTTCGTCGGGAAGTAAGACTTGGCCACTGGTTGATTCACGAACCTATAACAATATATACATATATATCAAAGTATGTTCAAAATATATTTACAACACTTTTAATATATTTTGATGTTTTAAGTTTATTAAGTCAGCTGTCCTCGTTAGTAACCTACAACTAGTTGTCCACAGTTAGATGTACAGAAATAAATCGATAAATATTATCTTGAATCAATCCACGACCCAGTGTATACGTATCTCAGTATTGATCACAACTCAAACTATATATATTTTGGAATCAACCTCACCCTGTATAGCTAACTCCAACATTCACATATAGAGTGTCTATGGTTGTTCCGAAATATATATAGATGTGTCGACATGATAGGTCGAAACATTGTATACGTGTCTATGGTATCTCAAGATTACATAATATACAATACAAGTTGATTAAGTTTTGGTTGGAATAGATTTGTTACCAATTTTCACGTAGCTAAAATGAGAAAAATTATCCAATCTTGTTTTACCCATAACTTCTTCATTTTAAATCCGTTTTGAGTGAATCAAATTGCTATGGTTTCATATTGAACTCTATTTTATGAATATAAACAGAAAAAGTATAGGTTTATAGTCGGAAAAATAAGTTACAAGTCGTTTTTGTAAAGGTAGTCATTTCAGTCGAAAGAACGACGTCTAGATGATCATTTTAGAAAACATACTTCCACTTTGAGTTTAACCATAATTTTTGGATATAGTTTCATGTTCATAATAAAAATCATTTTCTCAGAATAACAACTTTTAAATCAAAGTTTATCATAGTTTTTAATTAACTAACCCAAAACAGCCCGCGGTGTTACTACGACGGCGTAAATCCGGTTTTACGGTGTTTTTCGTGTTTTCAGGTTTTAAATCATTAAGTTAGCATATCATATAGATATAGAACATGTGTTTAGTTGATTTTAAAAGTCAAGTTAGAAGGATTAACTTTTGTTTGCGAACAAGTTTAGAATTAACTAAACTATGTTCTAGTGATTACAAGTTTAAACCTTCGAATAAGATAGCTTTATATGTATGAATCGAATGATGTTATGAACATCATTACTACCTTAAGTTCCTTGGATAAACCTACTGGAAAAGAGAAAAATGGATCTAGCTTCAACGGATCCTTGGATGGCTCGAAGTTCTTGAAGCAGAATCATGACACGAAAACAAGTTCAAGTAAGATCATCACTTGAAATAAGATTGTTATAGTTATAGAAATTGAACCAAAGTTTGAATATGATTATTACCTTGTATTAGAATGATAACCTACTGTAAGAAACAAAGATTTCTTGAGGTTGGATGATCACCTTACAAGATTGGAAGTGAGCTAGCAAACTTGAAAGTATTCTTGATTTTATGAAACTAGAACTTTTGGAATTTATGAAGAACACTTAGAACTTGAAGATAGAACTTGAGAGAGATCAATTAGACGAAGAAAATTGAAGAATGAAAGTGTTTGTAGGTGTTTTTGGTCGTTGGTGTATGGATTAGATATAAAGGATATGTAATTTTGTTTTCATGTAAATAAGTCATGAATGATTACTCATATTTTTGTAATTTTATGAGATATTTCATGCTAGTTGCCAAATGATGGTTCCCACATGTGTTAGGTGACTCACATAGGCTGATAAGAGCTGATCATTGGAGTGTATATACCAATAGTACATACATCTAAAAGCTGTGTATTGTACGAGTACGAATACGGGTGCATACGAGTAGAATTGTTGATGAAACTGAACGAGGATGTAATTGTAAGCATTTTTGTTAAGTAGAAGTATTTTGATAAGTGTATTGAAGTCTTTCAAAAGTGTATAAATACATATTAAAACACTACATGTATATACATTTTAACTGAGTCGTTAAGTCATCGTTAGTCGTTACATGTAAATGTTGTTTTGAAACCTTTAGGTTAACGATCTTGTTAAATGTTGTTAACCCAATGTTTATAATATCAAAAGAGATTTTAAATTATTATATTATCATGATATTATGATGTACGAATATCTCTTAATATGATATATATACATTAAATGTCGTTACAACGATAATCGTTACATATATGTCTCGTTTCAAAATCATTAAGTTAGTAGTCTTGTTTTTACATATGTAGTTCATTGTTAATATACTTAATGATATGTTTAATTATCATACTATAATGTTAACTATATATATAACCATATATATGTCATCATATAGTTTTTACAAGTTTTAACGTTCGTGAATCACCGGTCAACTTGGGTGGTCAATTGTCTATATGAAACCTATTTCAATTAATCAAGTCTTAACAAGTTTGATTGCTTAACATGTTGGAAACATTTAATCATGTAAATATCAATCTCAATTAATATATATAAACATGGAAAAGTTCGGGTCACTACAGATTACGCGTCCGGAGATTATACAAGAAACTACCGAGAAGATCATCCAAATTCAACAACGGTTGAAAACCGCCCAAAGTTGACAAAAGAGCTACGCTGACATTAAAACAAAAGATATAGAATTTGAAATTGGAGAGATGGTCATGCTTAAAGTTGCACCTTGGAAAGGCGTTGTTCGATTTGGTAAACGAGGGAAATTAAATCCAAGGTATATTGGACCATTCAAGATTATTGATCGTGTCGGACCAGTAGCTTACAGACTTGAGTTACCTCAACAACTCGCAGCTTTACATAACACTTTCCACGTCTCGAATTTGAAGAAATGTTTTGCTAAAGAAGATCTCACTATTCCGTTAGATGAAATCCAAATCAACGAAAAACTCCAATTCATCGAAGAACCCGTCGAAATAATGGATCGTGAGGTTAAAAGACTTAAGCAAAACAAGATACCAATTGTTAAGGTTCGATGGAATGCTCGTAGAGGACCCGAGTTCACCTGGGAGCGTGAAGATCAGATGAAGAAGAAATACCCGCATCTATTTCCAGAAGATTCGTCAACACCTTCAACAGCCTAAAATTTCGGGACGAAATTTATTTAACGGGTAGGTACTGTAGTGACCTGAACTTTTCCATGTTTATATATATTAATTGAGATTGATATTTACATGATTAAATGTTTCCAACATGTTAAGCAATCAAACTTGTTAAGACTTGATTAATTGAAATATGTTTCATATAGACAATTGACCACCCAAGTTGACCGGCGATTCACGAACGTTAAAACTTGTAAAAACGACATGACGATATATATATGGATATACATATGGTTAACATGATATTATGATAAGTAAGTATCTCCATAAGTATATTAACAATGAGTTATATACAAATAAACAAGACTACTAACTTAAGGATTTCGAAACGAGACATATATGTAACGATTATCGTTGTAACGACATTTAAATGTATATATATCATATTAAGATATATTAATATATCATAATATCATGATAATATAATAATTTAACATCTCATTAGATATAATAAACAATGGGTTAACAACATTAATTGAGATCGTTAACTTAAAGGTTTCAAAACAACACTTACATGTAACGACTAACGATGACTTAACGACTCAGTTAAAATGTATATACATGTAGTGTATTTAGATGTATTAAAATACTTTTGGAAGACTTCAAGACATATATCAAAACTCATACTTAACGAAAATGGTTATAGTTACTTTTCCATTCTTTTCTTTCATCAAGAATTCTAGTCGTATTCTTACCCGTATTATACACAGCTTCAAAACGTACTTACTATGAGTATATACCAATAGGAACTAGCATGGGATTCCACTCTTGATTATGTCATGTATGACTAATCAATTTTAACTTCTACCATGAGCTAGTCAACTAACTAGAACTCCTTTTAACCCCACTCACCACTCACCAATTATCACTCATCATTCACTCTATTTCACTTCCAATTCTCTTTCTAATTCTCTCTCAACACACACACACTATTATGAACGTATTTTTCCAGTAGTTAATCATCATCTTCATCAAAAATCACTTCAAGAATCAAGCTATAATCATCATAGGAAGAACACTTCAAGAACACTTCAAAAATCCCTTCAAGTTTACTAATTTACTTCCAAGCATTCTAATCCATTCCAAGTAATCATCTAAGATCAAGAAACCTTTGTTATATACAGTAGGTTATCTTTCTTATTTAAGGTAATATTCATATTCAAACTTTGATTCAATTTCTATAACTATAAACTATCTTAATTCGAGTAAAAATCTTACTTGAACTTGTTTTTGTGTCATGATCCTACTTCAAGAACTTTCAAGCCATCCAAGACCCTTTGAAGCTAGATCATTTCTTGTCACTTCCAGTAGGTTTACATACTAAACTTGAGGTAGTAATGATGTTCATAACATCATTCGATTCATATATATAAAACTATCTTATTCGAAGGTTTAAACTCGTAATCACTAGAACATAGTTTAGTTAATTCTAAACTTGTTCGCAAACAAAAGTTAATCCTTCTAACTTGACTTTTAAAATTAACTACACACATGTTCTATATCTATATGATATGCTAACTTAATGATTTAAAACCTGGAAACACGAAAAACACCATAAAACCGGATTTACGTCGTCGTAGTAACACCGCGGGCTGTTTTGGGTTAGTTAATTAAAAACTATGATAAACTTTGATTTAAAAGTTGTTATTCTGAGAAAATGATTTTTATTATGAACATGAAACTATATCCAAAAATTATGGTTAAACTCAAAGTGGAAGTATGTTTTCTAAAATGGTCATCTAGACGTCGTTCTTTCGACTGAAATGACTACCTTTACAAAAATGACTTGTAACTTATTTTTCTGACTATAAACCTATACTTTTTCTGTTTAGATTCATAAAATAGAGTTCAATATGAAACCATAGAAATTTGATTCACTCAAAACTGATTTAAAATGAAGAAGTTATGGGTAAAACAAGATTGGATAATTTTTCTCATTTTAGCTACGTGAAAATTGGTAACAAATCTTTTCCAACCATAACTTAAGCAACTTGTATTGTATATTATGTAATCTTGAGATACCATAGACACGTATACCATGTTTCGACCTATCATGTCTACACATCTATATATATTTCGGAACAACCATAGACACTCTATATGTGAATGTTGGAGTTAGCAATACAGGGTTGAGGTTGACTCCAAAATATATATAGTTTGAGTTGTGATCAATACTGAGATACGTATACACTGGGTCGTGGATTGATTCAAGATAATATTTATCGATTTATTTCTGTACATCTAACTGTGGACAACTAGTTGTAGGTTACTAACGAGGACAGCTGACTTAATAAACTTAAAACATCAAAATATATTAAAACTGTTGTAAATATATTTTAAACATACTTTGATATATATGTATATATTGTTATAGGTTCGTGAATCAACCAGTGGCCAAGTCTTACTTCCCGACGAAGTAAAAATCTGTGAAAGTGAGTTATAGTCCCACTTTTAAAATCTAATATTTTTGGGATGAGAATACATGCAGGTTTTATAAATGATTTACAAAATAGACACAAGTACGTGAAACTACATTCTATGGTTGAATTATCAAAATCGAATATGCCCCTTTTTATTAAGTCTGGTAATCTAAGAATTAGGGAACAGACACCCTAATTGACGCGAATCCTAAAGATAGATCTATTGGGCCTAACAAACCCCATCCAAAGTACCGGATGCTTTAGTACTTCAAAATTTATATCATATCCGAAGGGTGTCCCGGAATGATGGGGATATTCTTATATATATGCATCTTGTTAATGTCGGTTACCAGGTGTTCACCATATGAATGATTTTTATCTCTATGTATGGGATGTGTATTGAAATATGAAATCTTGTGGTCTATTGTTACGATTTGATATATATAGGTTAAACCTATAGCTCACCAACATTTTTGTTGACGTTTAAAGCATGTTTATTCTCAGGTGAATACTAAGAGCTTCCGCTGTTGCATACTAAAATAAGGACAAGATTTGGAGTCCATGTTTGTATGATATTGTGTAAAAACTGCATTCAAGAAACTGATTTCGATGTAACATATTTGTATTGTAAACCATTATGTAATGGTCGTGTGTAAACAGGATATTTTAGATTATCATTATTTGATAATCTACGTAAAGCCTTTTAAACCTTTATTTATGAAATAAAGGTTATGGTTTGTTTTAAAAATGAATGCAGTCTTTGAAAAACGTCTCATATAGAGGTCAAAACCTCGCAACGAAATCAATTAATATGGAACGTTTTTAATCAATAAGAACGGGACATTTCATTACATACCCTGGCTTGGTGATGTGAGCAGCCACCCCACCAGCATCAAATTTTCTAGAAATCTCTCTAATATCTTTACTAGGGCAATAAACCTTGGCTCCCCAGTAATTCAATAGTAAGTGATCCGCGAAGTCATCAATGGTCCACTTATAGACATTACCAAAGAAATTAGCATGAACATGCTTCTTCTCAATGGCCACACTAGAATAGAACTCTCGGATAAGCTTAGGATAGAAATGATTCCCTATCTGAAGAAATGTTATACAATCTAAACCTTTCCACTGATCTTGAGTGATCTGGGTTGAAAAACTTTGGTTTCTACATGGATAGGCCTGTGTTTGGCCAAAGCTCTCTTACGTTCAAGATCATATTTCCAAGTTCCATTTATCCTACTACTTGGACCTGACATTCTTAGAGCAAAACTACACAAAACATTCAGTATAACATGATACGAACTCAACAAAACACTCAAAAATAGCAAAATTCAAAAATTAGGGTTTCTATACACTCGGTCGAGTGTGTATATACACACGGTCGTGTGTATCTTCGAACGGTCGAGTGTGTGAGCTCACTCGGTCGAGTGTGTCACACACTCGGTCGAGCGTGTTCATCAGATCTAAGAACCCTAACTTTGCAAATCAATAAAATCTGTTGTTTTTGCTTCAAGATCTGGTCACAATAGACTCTAAACATGCCGATTAACATAATCAAACAACTAATTTTAACAGATTAAGTCTAAAAAGCATTAAATTTTTGTTTTGTATTTTGAATACAAAATCAAAGATTATGAGCAAACGAATACAAGTTATGATACCTTGTTAGTGGCGCTATGATCATAAGAGAAAGATGTATCTAACACTAGAGATCAAAAACTCGTTCCTTAAAGTTGAAAAACTTGGTAAAATTTGATCCCAAAATCACACAAGTATTCTGAGTCGTTTGGGACTCAAATCCTTTTTATACCCCCAGACACACTCGGTTGAGTGTGTCACCTACTCGGCTGTGAATGAATACACACTTGGCCAAGTGTGTTTCAAACACATCTCATTATATCACCAAGTCAGTCGGTCGTGTGAGTAGGTTACACGGTCGTGTGTGTTCACTCACTCGGTCGACTGTCTTTGGGGTTGAAAACTTAGGAAATTTTGATTTCAATTCCAAAACACCTTCCTTGTCCACTCCCCCTGGGACTGATCTCCACAGTATAAAAACAAACACACTTTGTTCCTTTAAGCTCTAAACAATTTATTCTCTAATTTATTGTAAAACAGAGGATTCCTTTCACAGTAAACCTTTCCGAGAACTGAGTTGTTAAGCTTACAATTATGAAACAGAAATGCACATGCAACTAACTTATGAGTGCAAACATTCTCAGATATACATGCACATGCAAATACATAAAGCAAAATATAGTAAAAGATCCAGTGTGTCATGATTAGCAATATTATAACAGACATATTCAATAACCAACTTCTAACCTCAGTTTTATTAAACAATAGCATAAAAGAGTATATGATGTTATCAGCACGGGAACAGGTAATACTGCTTATCATGAATCACACTACAGGGAGCATAACATATCTTTTTGTGAGTTGACATATCAAATTGATTAAATCTTTTTGATTTAGGGATCAGAACTAAACTATATTGACATGTTATTCCACAAATCAATTAATAACTTACTTGATAAAGCATATACAGAACAACTTCCAAATATATCAGTAAATATTTACCAACTTTCACCCTAGATTTCGATGACCACGTTATATTAATTACATTAACATTTTTCAATGTTTGAATTAGATCACGAAGTTAGTCCTCATTTGAGATCGCACGATGTTTCAGGTAGAACAATTGAGCACAACATATTGATGATGTCCTCTTATCACATCAATGTACTTTCAATCTGATTGGACAGAACCATCTCACGATGTTTCTAGTAACCCTGTCAGCCATGAGCTTCTACCTTAAACTTATACTTTTCGTTTCAGATAATCTTGTGAATCTCAAATTTATTGCATACTTTGTTAAGACGCATACCGGCCGCTATAAACCTCATACTTCAACGGAAATAGTATGATGTATGATGTTGGATGGATGGAAGTGATATATATATATATATATATATATAATATATATATATATATATATATATATATATATATATATATATATATATATATATATATATATATATATTTGAGTGATGGAACGCTAAGATATCCTCCAGAAGATATTCCCTCTATCCAGGTCAATGGGTACAATCCCATACCACAGACAAAAGATGTAAAGTCCACCAAATGTGATGTGAACTGAATGATTTAAGTTTTCTATATCTAATGATCTGATAAATTTCTCCCCCTCGGATGTAGATAACTAAATCTTCCAAATAAATCTCTGATGGTAATATCTATTGTCTCAGACTTAGATAACATAGGAATCTCTGAAGCTGTGTTCAATTCTTGATCCATGATTCTTTTGCAGTAATGTGATGCATCATTTTTTTTTATTTTTTTATTTTTTTTTTTATATTTTTTTTTGTATTTTCTGATGTTTCCTTTTCTCTATAAATAAAACAAACAAAAATAAATAAATAAATAAAAACAACTATACAAGATGATGATGCAACACTGTCTTTGACTTTAGAAGTATCTGCACTAAAAACCAATCTTCTGATGCTGAAATCAATAACCTGATGACGTTGCAATATACAAATCATTCTGTGTATGTGATACAAGATTGCACCTCTCAAACTTTTTAGAGAAAATACCTCCCTTTGGGTACCCGATATGTATGTTGTTGAATTTCGGTCCAAGTAATAAAGGTAAATAGAAACAAGTATGCATCCTAGACAAAGTATGCTCACCTTGGGGACTCACAAAATTATCCTTTGCTACCGAGTATAAATCGTAGTTAGGGAGACCTCAACCGTCTGTTGAGTTTCTGAACAATCATTTCTCAGTACATATTCAGTGATAAGTAGGTGACTACCCTCAACCGCTGTAAATCTTTCCATGATTTCCTCATCATGATATTTACGCTTTGTTAATATGATCATCTCTATATGGAATTAGGCCAATAAAATCCACTAACACATTATCAGTCATCCTGTATTATTCGTTGTTCACAATTTACATGTCAGTTCAGTATTGCAATCACTTCCCCATAAAATAGAATAAGCAACTCATTTTCAGGTTTTTCAATTTTTTATGGATTTTCAATTTTTTTAATTTTTATTTGTTTTTCTAGTTTTTTTGATTTTTATAGCTTTTTGATTTTCTTTGTATAAAAGCATAAAACTATCTAAAACATAAGCAAACATGTAGAAATATCAGCAAAAATAAATCTATCATGCAAATGGAAAGTAAACATGCAAATGATCTACAAACTACCATGCAAAGCTACACATATTATACAAGCAGTTGCAAATCCTTCACAACTCAGTCTCTTGGTTAGGTTCCTCTGTGTTAGGAACCTCAGTTTCAGGAACCACGTCAGTAAGCAATTTAATACCTATTTCCTTTAACATAAAATCAAAGCATGGTTTTTCTCATAGCAATCTCTAATGAAATGGTATTTAATCCCTATATGTTTCGTTTTAGAATGATTTACGGGATTTTTAGTGACAGCTATGGCAGCAGTATTATCAACATAAATAGGAGTGTTAGAAATTTGTAAACCGTAGTCACGTAGTTGCTGTTGAATCCAGATAACCTGAGATGTACAGCTGGCCACGGCAACGTATTCTACTTTACAAGTGGACTGAGCCACTGCTGTCTGCTTCTTACACTGCCAGGTAATAAGTTTGCTTCCCAAAAATTGAAAACCTCCTGATGTTGACTTAAAATCTTTCTTACAATCTCCATAGTCAGAATCACTATACGCTGTGAGATCAAAATCATCGTCACACGGATACCATAACCCTAAGCTCGGTGTATCTTTCAAATACCTAAGAATCTTCTTAACCACCAACATATGATGAACATTAGGATTCGCCTGATAACGGGCACACAGACAAACCGCAAACATGATATCTAGTTGAGAAGCTATAAGATACATTAGAGAGCCTATGATTACCCTGTATAACGTTTGGTCCACTGAAGTGTGATGACCCGGGAATTTTCGACTAAATTTAAACCTAAATCTTTATATATATCCGACACGATAAGCAAAATTTGTAATGTTGAGTCTCGAAAGCTTTGAAACTATATTCATATAATCAATTTCCCTTTGACCATGCCTGACAATTCACGAACAATTATTTATAATTACATGGGTGTGTATATATACATACATACATATATATATATATATATATATATATATATATATATATATATATATATATATATATATATATATATATATATATATATATATATATATATATATATTATAGTGTGAAATAACGAAATATCAATTATCTGTAGAATTGAATATGTAAAAATATATAATATAATAAGATTGTTAATAATATTATGTCTAACAAAAAAAAATAGATTCTATATAAATATATGAAATTTGATATAAGTAGATATATTGTCAAAAACTACTAATATTCTTAATTATCATTAATATTATTATAAGTAGCATTATTAGTAGTATTAATAAAAATATTATTGTTATTGTTCTACTATGATTAGTAAACTTATTAAGATTATCAATTTTATGATTTTTGATATCAATACTATTTATTATTATTGATAATATAATAATTATTATTATTATTGATATTAACATCATTATTATTATTACTACTACTATTATTATTAACTCCATTTTTTTTTTAAAAATTAATGATGTAAAAATTTATACAATCTATCATAATTATCAGTAATAATATAATTATTATAAGTATTAATAACATTATAATTTAAAATTATAATTATTAGTAATAATAATAAATTTATTAATTAATTGTATTTATTATAAAACTATAAAGGAAATCAAACAAATCGTACAAATTGATTACAAGTATCGATCAACTGTGTTAGGTTTTTGTATCTGACTTTAATATGTTACACATCAGTATCAAAAGTACCAATCTAATTCAATTACACTATACCTTTATATTTTTTTATTGCTCCTGATGTACTGATCGAATTTTGCAAGTGAAGACTAAATCTTTGCTATAAAACAAATTCACACGAATCTAATACTGTTTAATATCTCAATTACGTGTTAGATAACATCCAATGCAGTTCAATAAGAAAGAAAAAGAAAAATCAAAACAAAAACATCTACCATGCTTCAAGTCATCGACAACCACAGCCCATAATATGAACTGAAGCCATCGACCACTACTTTTAATTCTCTTCACGATCACGAGCAAACGAAAATATAATTGTTTCCTGTTGTTCACAAAACCCACAAATATCACCTACAACCAAACCGCCACCACTCACCTCTTTGATTACAATTATTCGACTAAACCATTACCTTGGATAGTTTCTACTAATTGAAGTCAACACAACCCCACCATCGTCTTCCACTCTCAAATAACCATTCGGTGTTGTTCAAACAACAACTTGTTATTACTTCCTGTTTTGATACGATTAAAACCAAATCAAAATAAACCGATACAACACAAACCAGAATACCTTTGAGTTGTACAACTGTTACGTATGGATAGTGATGAAGGTGTTGACAAGCTAAGAAGACGATTACGTTGTAATAATGAATGATGTTAATGATGATGAGGAAGAAAGATATTACGCGTATGGTTATGATGAGGTAACAAAGAAAGAATGGCGGCTGCTTGTGTAATCCTGATCGTGCTATTTCTTTCTCCTGTATTTTTAAATCAAAACCACTAACCATCTCTCTCTCCTCTCTCTCTCTTAATGCTAACCTCATTCGATCACCATTAACCGCCATCGTAAGTCATCCAAACATCTTGTTTCGCTTGTTGCAGCTGCTAGTTAAACTGTCAGATTGCTGTTACTGTTATGGTTATGTTCCAGCCGTAATTCATACCTATACACCACCATAAACCCATCGGGTTTACACTACTACAGCTATATTTTTTTTCTTCTGTTTCACCTAGTAATCAAGACCCAAAAACCACCTCATCATCCCTCTCTTTCTCTCTTAAAGCCAATCGCCACTATCACTTACTCTCCCTCTTTTCTTCTTCTTCGTAAAACCACCCTAACACCAATTTTCACGCCACCATAATTATTTTCTAAGGTTACTACTCTCCTAGTTTCTGAAACAGTAATGGAAAGAAAGCAAAAGAAGGAATCACGAGGATTTTTTTTAAAAACAATTGAAATGACCAATTTATAATTGAACATCAGATGCTTATTTTCTTTCTTTGCTTTTCTGTCGCCATCACCTAGTACCGACACCCCTTTATTCATGTTACCTAATTGATTCACAGCTGGATATTCTCTAGATATGGCTGAGTAAATTGATCGGGTTATCTTTGGGCCGTAATCAAAGACCAATGGACTGCTGCATTTGTTCTAAGTGTTAGTGGACTTTTTAATTGCTTCTTGGACTGCCATGTTTTGTTGGGCTAATATTTGGGCCGAAATAAAACAGAAACGGGTTATATTTGTTACCATTGGGGATATCACAGAAAAACGTGACAGAGTAGATGGTAAGGGGTGTTGTTGAGAAGCGGAAGGTCTTGGGTTCGATCCCCGACAATGACGTTTAATTTCTCTAAAAAGCTTGTTTCCTTGAAGGTAGTCTATTTTATTTATTTATTATTATTATGTTATTATTATTAAGTTAATTATTGTTATCATTAATGTTAATATTATGACTGTTATTATCATTATAAGTAATATCAAATAAAACTTATTAGTATTATCATTACTAATACTATTATTACTATTATTATTATTATTATTATTATTATTATTATTATTATTATTATTATTATTATTATTATTATTAGGAAGAAGTGAAAATAATTAATAGTTAATGTTATGAATATATATATATATATATATATATATATATATATATATATATATATATATATATATATATACATGTATATATACATGTTAATTATAAATACAAATATAGTTATAAAGATAATTTAAACTTATAACTAAATGATGACTTAAAATGAAATATTATTATTTTCAATATCATTATATTATTAGTATTAGCATTATAATTATTATTTTATTATTATTATTAAAAACTATCATGGTTATTAAAATCATTACTTTTAACAATATTAGTATTATTATTTTTATCATTATGATTATTATCCTTAATAGTATTATCATTATTATTAATAAGAATCATCATTATTAACATACCATTATTGATAATATTAAAATATTTTAATGAAACACATAAGCTATAAAATAATATCACTAGTAAATACATATATAAATCTATTTGATTACAATTAGAGTTGTTAATATATATAAATGATATACGTTCGTGAATCTGAGGCCAACCTTACACTTATTCAATGTCGTTCTATGTATTTTTACTACAAAATACATTAGGTGAGTTTCATTAATCCCTTTTTAAATGCTTTTGCAATATATATTTTTGGGACTGAGAATACATGCGCTGTTTTTATAACTGTTTTACGAAATAGACACAAGTAATTGAAACTACATTATATGGTTGAATGACCGAAATCGAATATGCCCCTTTTAGTATGGTAATCTAAGAATTAGGGAACATACACCCTAATTGACGAGAATCCTAAAGATAGATCTATCGGGCCCAACAAGCCCCATCCAAAGTACCGGATGCTTTAGTACTTCGAAATTTATATCATGTCCGAAGGAGGATCCCAGAATGATGGGGATATTCTTATATGCATATTGTGAATGTCGGTTACCAGGTGTTCAATCCATATGAATGATATTTTTGTCTCTATGCATGGGACGTATGTTTATGAGAAATGGAAATATGAAATCTTGTGGTCTATTAAAATTATGAAATGATTATTTATGTTAAACTAATGAACTCACCAACCTTTTGGTTGACACTTTGAAACATGTTTATTCTCAGGTACGAAAGAAATCTTCCGCTGTGCATTTGCTCATTCTATAAATATTACTTGGAGTCATTCATGGCATATTTCAAAAGTGTTGCATTCGATTCGTCGAGTTCATCAAGATTATTATTAAGTCAATTATAGTAAGATATATTACGAAATGGTATGCATGTTGTCAACTTTCAATGTAATGAAAGATTATCTTTTCAAAAACGAATGCAATGTTTGTAAAATGTATCATATAGAGGTCAAGTACCTCGCGATGTAATCCACTGTTGTGAATCGTTTATAATCGATATGGACTTCGTCCGGATGGATTAGGACGGGTCGTTTCAGTTGGTATCAGAGCGGTGGTCTTAGCGAACCAGGTCTGCATTAGTGTGTCTAACTGATAAGTCGTTAGGATGCTTTAGTGAGTCTGGAATTCGACCGTGTCGGCATGTCAAAAGTTTTGCTTATCATTTCGTATCGAAAATTATCTGCTTATCATTCTTAGTCTAGACACATCTTACTGCATTGATTGCATGAATCGTGTATAGACAAAATTCATATCTTAGCGTATCTGATAATTCATATCTTAGCGTATGTGTTACTGTAGACCTTGCCTGACAGATTCCGTAGAGTCCTCCGTAATTTATGAGATTTTAGTATTTTATATGCATATGTAAATTATGTATTGCAGGATACTAATCTACATCCTATAATCTATTTCTTATCGAAAATCCTTCATCTGATCATACGAGATGGATCCCTCAACCAGTTCGAGTCCCTCAGATTCCGATAGCTATTCCGATAGTTATTCCGACATGGATGTTCACCTGAGCTCTGAAAGCATGCGTCACTAGAATGAATCAACCAATCATTCATCCCCAATTTATCTGATGAGTTCGTAGTCGACTTAATCAATGGAGACAAGAAGAAGGTGATCCTTTCCATCAACCGAAATCACCTCTTGGCGATGAACCTGAAGCACTTACCTGCGAACCTATTCGAAACACCATTTTCTCTCTAATTTCCAGAGTATCTCGTCACGATTAAATACTATCTCAAATTCTAAACCTTATTCATCCGCTCGTTCCGACTGACAATCATCCCGGAGTAATACAAGAAGTCAACGAGCTTCGCGCCCGAGTTGTAGCCTTGGAGAATATGGTACAAAATGTATCAGCTTCAGCAACATCACCGGCACCAACAGTATCACCAACATCAATACCAGTACCACCAACAACCCAAGTATCAACAATTCATGCCTTAATATCATATTGACTCATTAAATCCATGATTACATCTGAAGGAAATATATATGTATATATGTTTTCATAAAGATTGTAATTAAAAATTCTTTCGTACAAAACTTGTAAGACCCAAATATTTATTGTACATAATATATTTAAGGTGTACGATGTGAGAATGGAGTGTGCACAGCATGTAGGTGTTGCTTGCTCGACCGTCGAAGAATACTGGACGTTGTTTGAGGTACAAGGTGTGTACGTACCTTTTCAAACCCAAATAAAGTTTGAATTGATGTTTCAAAGCCTTACCATTGGATAGAATATCTTATTACATTTCCAACGATATTTGATTCATCGAAAACGGAGTTACGGTCGAAAAGTTATGGCCAAAACAAGTTGCTGAAACCTGTTTTGGGCTCGACCACAATTTCCAGTTAATTGGAGCGGCGCTCCACCTTCTGGCGCGGCGCGCCGATCACTGCTGAAGCAATTTTCATCCTTTTTAAAGGCTCTAAATGAAGGGTACTTTGGTCTTTTCACTTGGGGTCGGTTTGGGGTCATCAAAACTGATCCTTTGATCAGTTTGGATCACATTTTTCACTCATCAAACACTCTCATCTTCAAACCCTAGAGTGAGAGTAGAGCTTTAGAGAGAGAGAGAGCTCCAATTGGAGAAGAAGAAGGGTGTTTCGGGTCAAACCTCGGGTATTAAAGTTGTTCCACTCATCAACGGCATCATTTTAGCGGTATTGGTAAGTTCTAACTCCGAATTTCATTGTTGATTTTGCTATTCAAAGTTAGGGTTTGAACTTGATTTATTGATAAACCCATTTAGACTCATGAAGTGGGTTAGTGATGCTAGTAATCGGGTTTATTGTTATTGTTGGTGGATTTCAGGTTGGTGAACAAATTGGTTATGTTTAGAACTTGAAATTGGGTTTAATCACTAGGTTTAGTGATTATGGAAGTATTGAAACCCATTTAGGGTTATTTGGTTGACTAGTTTTGACTTCGGGTCAAAATTAGGGTTTAGTGGTGATTATGACCCAATTGTCGATTTAATGAGGTTTGTAAACTTAAAATGGATTAAGTTGAAGTATTAAACCGAGTTAAATGTGTTTTGGTGTCAAAACTTGTAAAGGGTGAGATTTTGACCTTTATGGGTCAAAATTAGGGTTTAAGTGTCTTTTTGGGCAAGATAGGTGTTTATCACCTATGATCGGGTTTAATTGGCGTATTATGTAGCGACCCCGACAAATCGTCAAATGACGGCGTCAGCTACCTACGGTCCCATTACATGGTCATAAGCATTTATAACAAAGTTTGACCGAAAATATGTCGCATTCAATTCATAAAAGGATGTTTCAATGTTTACAAAAGCAATTCCCAAGACAAGTACATATCAAAAGTTATAGTTCATATGAAACACGTGCGACATAGTTTAAAGTAGCCAAAAAGACGCTCCACGTATGCAAGTATACTCGACATCCAATGCAAGTATCAAAAGTATGAGCGGAAGCATGTACCACCTAAGTTCAAGGACCTGAGAAGAACATAGAGAATCTGTCAACGAAAACGTTGGTGAAATCATAGGTTTAGTAAGTAAGTAAGTGAGTAAGTTGAACCACAAGTGTTGTCACGTTGAAATAATAATAAACCATTCTAAAAGTTGATATCACGAGCACTCAATTATCAAGGCTTAACTATCACGAAACCCCATTAATATAGTGTCAGAACATACACTTATCCCCGAAAATATATTTCATCCGATTAACGGTAGCGAACCGTCCGAATGAGGGTTTGTCAAACCCGTATGGCCACACAACATAAGTTCTCGCTTACACCCTGCAAGTGTAACTAATGATAATTGAATTGAGGCTTTTTGTTCTAACTCGTACGTAGAATGTTTGTTTTCGTACTTGTGTTCACTTTGTAAAATGAAACGTTTATGTTTTCTCATCCCAAATATAAGTATAAAAGAGTAAAAGTGGGACTATGATCTCACCTTGTATGCACGAACAAATAGTACTTCGACAAGTAACGTGTGCAAAGAACAATGCTAGTCTTGACCTAAACAATTAGGTTGTATCAATATCGATAGTCACGAAAGGTCAAAGATGTTCAATTAGTCCTATGGCTCCATACGACTCGATTAATATAGCATGTGAAGCAAATTGTCAAGTTTCATGCACGTTACAAGTAGTTAAACATGTTAGAACGATTGTATAATTGTTTGGTTAAGTTTGACTAAAGTCAAACTTGGTCAAAGTCAAAGTCAACGGGGTCGGGTCGGGTGTCCGACAATTTTCTCATGATGAGAAATCATATATGAGCATAATAGTCAAGTCTCATGGTAAACAGGATATAGTTAAGCGGGAACATTTTGTGATATGAAAAACAAAGACAAAAATGAGCTGGACCCAAATGCGCGGCGCGCTGTGGGTTGCGCGGCGCGCACCCAAGTGTAAATCCTGGTCAGAAATCAACCAAGAAGGCAGACATCTGGGATTTTTGATTATGCGCGGCGCGCAGGTATGTGCGCGGCGCGCACTACCTGGGAAACATGTTGTTTGCAGAAAATTGGTCTAAGTCACGACCCAAAACACAATTTAACACATTTCATGCACCGAAAACATTTAAAACGCATATCATATATCATTAGAAAGGTAATTTGACAAGGAAGATAACTAAATGCATTTACTCAATCAAAACCAAACAAACTCATATCAAAATCACCATTAATGCTCACATTTATTACTTCCAAGTTCATAAATGCAATTTAATGATTCGGAAATTTAATACACCCATTTAATACGCAGTTGTGTAGATAATCACGCATACAATGTATCTAAACACTTACAAACAACATTACATGTCATTCAAAGCATTACAAAACTATTTCAAGTTCATGAAACCCTAACCCATATTCACCAAATTTCATAATCAAGTTTATGAACTAATCCATGTCAACCTACGTACCAATTTGAAGCTAGTGATGTTAGGAACACAATTAAAACATGATCTTTCATCTTTAAACAACATATGAACACCTAAAACTCAAGATTAAGCAAGCATTCTTTCAACATGAATTAGTTACACCAAACTAGCAAGAACAAGCATACAAAACACATAATCATACTAGACTTGAGCCATAGACACTAATTAACAACCTTTTTAACTCAAAAACTCAAGAACACATAAAATTAGTGATTTTAGAAAGTTACCCAAATTTGATGAGATCGGTATGGAATCGAAGAGGAGATCACGAGGAGTTCAAATATGTAATTTGTTTGGCAAGATGACCGCTAGCTCGATTTTGGATGATGAATCTTTGTATAGAAGTTAAGAGAAAAGTTGAAGTAGTAAGAGTGAAAGAGATGAGATTGAATGGATGAGGATGAGGGTTGACTCTTTGACCTAGTCAAAAGTTTCAACCCTTGGCAAGTTTGGTCCCTTAACTTTAAAACGGGTGTGGGAATTACCTAAACAAGATAATTCAAACATGTATCAACGAGACATGTTATAAACATATAACGGAACATAAATAGTTAAACGGAAAAGTTGACGGAAAAAGGCGGGATGTTACATTACCTACACCTTAAAAGAAATTTCGTCCCGAAATTTAGGTAGGCGTAGTAGTCGTTGTTTCCTCCTCGGAATCCGACGATTCCGGAACCGGGAATAGATGAGGGTGTTTCTTTCGCATTTGATCTTCCCTTTCCCAAGTAAACTCGGGTCCTCTTTTGGCGTTCCATCGGACCTTAACAATCGGGATCCGGCTTTGTTTCAATTCCTTCTCGACGTAGTCCACAATTTCAACCGGTTCCTCCACAAAATGGAGTTTGTCATTAATAGTAAGTTCCTCGAGAGGAACGACGATATCGGGCTCGGCAAGACATTTCTTCAAATTAGATACATGAAAAGTAGGATGGACGGAGCTTAGTTGAGGCGGAAGATCCAAACAATACGCAACGGTTCCAACACGCTCTAAGATTTCGAAAGGACCAACGTACCGCGGATTTAGTTTTCCACGTTTCCCAAAACGGATGACACCTTTCCAAGGTGCGACTTTTAACATGACGCGGTCACCGACTTGAAATTCGAGGTCCTTGCGTCTTTTGTCGGTATAGCATTTTTGACGACTCCGGGCCGTCTGAAGCTTATCTCGGATTTGAAGAATCTTCTCGGTTGTTTCGTGAATGAGTTCGGGCCCGGAAATTTGCACGTCACCCACTTCGGCCCAACAAAGAGGAGAGCGACATTTTCGACCATACAACGCTTCAAAAGGTGCGGCCTGGATACTCGCATGATAACTATTGTTGTAAGAGAATTCGGCGAGAGGTAAGTGCTTGTCCCAAGCTTTTCCAAAATCAACAACACAAGCTCGTAGCATGTCCTCCAAGGTTTGTATCGTACGTTCACTTTGCCCATCGGTTTGAGGATGATATGCGGTGCTCATGTCCAAACGCGTTCCCAACGCTTCTTGTAACGTACGCCAAAATCTAGAAACGAAACGACCATCTCGGTCGGAGATAATCGATAACGGTACTCCGTGTCGGGCTACAATCTCTTTAATGTAAAGTCGTGCAAGTTTCTCCATTTTGTCGGTTTCTTTCATGGCGAGAAAGTGCGCGGATTTGGTGAGACGGTCAACAATGACCCAAATTGTATCATAACCGCCCGACGTTTTCGGTAGTTTAGTGATAAAATCCATCGTGATCCTTTCCCACTTCCATTGCGGGATCTCGGGTTGTTGAAGTAACCCGAACGGTCTTTGGTGTTCGGCTTTGACTTTAGCGCAAGTCAAACAATTGGCGACGTATCTAGCAACCTCCTTTTTAATATTCGGCCACCAATATTGTTCTTTAAGGTCATGGTACATCTTATTGGTGCCAGGATGAATCGAATATCGTGATTTGTGGGCTTCGTCTAGGATGAGGTTTCGTAAGTCGCCATATCTAGGCACCCAAATTCTTCCGGCGTAATATCGAAGTCCGTTCTCCTTAACTTCGAATCGAGAGACAAGGATGTTTAAAAGTTCACGTCCGATGTGATTGTCCTTAAGAGCCTCCTCTTGGGCTACGCGAATTTGGCTATTAAGGTTGGAGTGGATAGTGATGTTTAAAGCTCGGACACGAAGAGGTACCGCTCTTTCCTTTCTACTTATGGCATCGGCCACTACATTTGCCTTCCCGGGGTGGTAACGAAACTCGCAATTATAATCGTTCAAGGTTTCAATCCACCTTCGTTGTCTCATGTTTAGTTGCTTTTGATCGAAGATGTGTTGGAGACTTTTGTGATCGGTAAAGATAGTACTTTTGGTACCAAGAAGATGATGTCTCCATAACTTAAGTGCAAAGATGACGGCACCGAGTTCAAGATCATGTGTCGTGTAGTTTCGTTCGTGAACTTTGAGTTGTCGAGAGGCATAAGCAATGACTTTCTTTCGTTGCATTAATACGCTTCCATAACCGTTTTTCGAGGCATCACAATATACAACAAAATCATCATTGCCTTCAGGAAGTGACAAGATAGGAGCGGTGGTTAGTTTAGTTTTCAAGATTTGGAAAGCGGTTTCTTGTTCGGATGTCCAAACGAATTTTCGTTCCTTGTGAGTTAACGCGGTTAAAGGACGAGCGATTAGGGAGAAATCCTTGATGAATTTACGATAGTATCCGGCGAGACCCAAGAATTGACGAATTTGAGTAGGAGTAGTAGGAGTCTCCCATTTACTAATGGCTTCGATTTTTGCGGGATCGACTTTAATGCCTTGATCACTTACAACGTGACCGAGGAATTGAACTTCCTTCAACCAAAATTCACACTTGGAGAACTTGGCATAGAGTTGTTCTTTCCTCAAGAGTTCAAGCACGAGTCGGAGATGTTCTTTGTGTTCCTCTTCGCTTTTAGAATAGACCAAAATATCGTCAATGAACACGATGACAAATTTGTCGAGGTAAGGTTTGCAAACGCGGTTCATGAGATCCATAAACACCGCCGGTGCGTTAGTGAGACCAAAAGGTATGACAAGGAATTCGTAACTACCGTAACGAGTCCGGAAAGCGGTTTTGGAGACATCTTCCCCCTTAACCCTTAGTTGATGATAACCCGAACGGAGATCGATTTTTGAATATACACAAGACCCTTGTAGTTGATCAAAGAGGTCATCGATGCGAGGAAGAGGATATCGGTTCTTAACCGTCAATTTGTTTAGTTCACGATAATCAATGCACATTCGTAGGGATCCGTCTTTCTTCTTGACGAACAAAATCGGAGCGCCCCATGGTGAATGGCTAGGTTGAATGAAACCACGGTCGAGTAACTCTTGGATTTGACTTTGCAATTCTTGTAATTCGGATGGAGCGAGTCTATATGGTGCACGCGCTACGGGTGCGGCTCCCGGTATAAGATCGATTTGAAATTCAACCGGTCGATGAGGTGGAAGACCCGGTAATTCGTCGGGAAATACATCGGAAAAGTCACTAACAATTCGCACATCATCGATGCGCTTTTCGTCGGCCTCGACTTTCTTAACGTGAGCAAGAATCGCGAAACAACCCTTGCGAAGTAGCTTTCGAACTTTAAGGCACGAAACGAGATTGAGTCCGGTGCAATTTTTGTCGCCATAGACAATCAATGGTTCACCATTCTCGATAGGAATTCGGATTGCGTGAAGATCGCAAAGAATGTGAGATTTATTTTTGACCATCCAATTCATACCGATTATTACATCAAAACTCCCTAGTTCCATGGGTATCAAGTCAATTTCAAATTCATTACCCAAAATATTTAAAGTACACCCCCGGTAACATGTGTCGGCACTTAAGAGTTTTCCATCGGCCACCTCGATGGAGTAAGTAGTATCTAAAGGGTGTGGTGGAGCGGAAAGAGTAGGAGCCAAAGTCTTAGACACAAAACATTTATCGGCACCCGAATCAAATAAGCAAGTAACATAAGTGTTGTTGAGAAGAAACGTACCCGTGACTAGTTCATTGTCATCTCGGGCTTCCTCGGTGTTGATGTTAAAGGCTCAGCCTCGGTTGTTGGGGTTGGCTTTCTTTTGCGGGCATTCGTTCTTATAATGGCCCGTTTGGCCACATTCATAACAAGTGACCTTCCTTGGAGGATTGGGCCCCTTTCGAGCGACGGGGGCGGCACTTCTACAATCATTGGCCACATGACCATTCTTTTGGCACCGGTGACAAAATAAATTGCCACATTCCCCGTAATGATGTTTGTGACATTTGTTGCAAAAGGGTTTATTTCCACCATAACTTTTCTTGCCGTCATTGTTGAAAGACTTTTTGGTGAAGGTGTTGTTGTTGTAATTGGTTGATGGAGTGGCTTCCCATTTCCTTTTGTTGCCACCCGACTTGTCCTCGGCCTTAGGAGCCGGCACTACGATTTCGTCAACCGTTTCAATTAATTGGCGAGCCATGTTCATAGCGGCTTGATGAGTAGTGGGTTTGGATGACATCACCCCTTGTTTGATGCTTTTTGGAAGACCGAGCATGTAGAGCTCAATCCTTTGAGATTCGGGGTTAACAAGATTAGGACACATTAAGGATAGTTCGGCGAAGCGTTGATTATAAGCTTTAAGATCATTTCCGACCGCTTTCAAAGCTCTTAGTTCTTCCTCAAGCTTTCGGGTTTCCTCGCGCGGAAAATATTCAACAATCATCTTTTCCCTTAGATCGGCCCAAGAGAGGGCATGAGCTTCATCGGTACCCACCGATTGAACATAGGTGTTCCACCATGTTAGAGCAATCCCGGAGAAAGTGTGGGTGGAGTATTTGACCTTGTCTTGATCCCGTCAACCGCTTATGCTAAAGACGGCCTCGGTTTGTTCAAACCAACGAGTAAGCACAACCGGTCCCCCGGTTCCATCATAGGAGTGAGGTTTGCACCCCATGAAAGCTTTGTAGGAGCACCCTTCGCTAGAGTTACCGGCTCCTTGGTTGTTGTTGTTATTATTGTTGTTGTTGGACGAGTGACCGGCCATGGCCGCATCCACGGCGGTGGCTATCATGCGTTGCAAAGCTTGTTCGGGAGTTTCGGGAGGGGCGCGTCGACGAGCCATTGTTCCTTCAAAACACAAGAATACCGTTGGTTAGTATTCTAAATAATACTAACCGTGATATGGAATAAAGATAAAGAGGAAATTATCCTTGACTCGCCTTAAATTCTTTATGTCATAATGTCGGTATGTTCATATGAGTCACCGTAACATAATTTCCGGGAATTATATTACCCTAATTCATATGTGCATTCGACATCACCACATATAGTCAAGGTGGCGTGTCAATTAAATTATACAACGCAAGAGTAAGATAGAATAAGAGTAGATATGAGTAAGAGAGTTCGAGTATAAATGCACAAATAGTCAAGTAATTCCTATGTCAAGTCTATATGCCGGTTGTAGTCTAGACTCACCAATGTACCCTAAGACTCGGGGTTGACACCAATGAACTCTAAATCCCTACAACCAAAGCTCTGATACCACTTGTAGCGACCCCGACAAATCGTCAAATGACGGCATCAGCTACCTACGGTCCCATTACATGGTCATAAGCATTTATAACAAAGTTTGACCGAAAATATGTCGCATTCAATTCATAAAAGGATGTTTCAATGTTTACAAAAGCAATTCCCAAGACAAGTACATATCAAAAGTTATAGTTCATATGAAACACGTGCGACATAGTTTAAAGTAGCCAAAAAGACGCTCCACGTATGCAAGTATAAATTTGCTTCACATGCTATATTAATCGAGTCGTATGGAGCCATAGGACTAATTGAACATCTTTGACCTTTCGTGACTATCGATATTGATACAACCTAATTGTTTAGGTCAAGACTAGCATTGTTCTTTGCACACGTTACTTGTCGAAGTACTATTTGTTCGTGCATACAAGGTGAGATCATAGTCCCACTTTTACTCTTTTATACTTATATTTGGGATGAGAAAACATAAACGTTTCATTTTACAAAGTGAACACAAGTACGAAAACAAACATTCTACGTACGAGTTAGAACAAAAAGCCTCAATTCAATTATCATTAGTTACACTTGTAGGGTGTAAGCGAGAACTTATGTTGTGTGGCCATACGGGTTTGACAAACCCTCATTCGGACGGTTCGCTACCGTTAATCGGATGAAATATATTTTCGGGGATAAGTGTATGTTCTGACACTATATTAATGGGGTTTCGTGATAGTTAAGCCTTGATAATTGAGTGCTCGTGATATCAACTTTTAGAATGGTTTATTATTATTTCAACGTGACAACACTTGTGGTTCAACTTACTCACTTACTTACTTACTAAACCTATGATTTCACCAACGTTTTCGTTGACAGATTCTCTATGTTCTTCTCAGGTCCTTGAACTTAGGTGATACATGCTTCCGCTCATACTTTTGATACTTGCATTGGATGTCGAGTATACTTGCATACGTGGAGCGTCTTTTTGGCTACTTTAAACTATGTCGCACGTGTTTCATATGAACTATAACTTTTGATATGTACTTGTCTTGGGAATTGCTTTTGTAAACATTGAAACATCCTTTTATGAATTGAATGCGACATATTTTCGGTCAAACTTTGTTATAAATGCTTATGACCATGTAATGGGACCGTAGGTAGCTGACGCCGTCATTTGACGATTTGTCGGGGTCGCTACAAGTAGTTAAACATGTTAGAACGATTGTATAATTGTTTGGTTAAGTTTGACTAAAGTCAAACTTGGTCAAAGTCAAAGTCAACGGGGTCGGGTCGGGTGTCCGACAATTTTCTCATGATGAGAAATCATATATGAGCATAATAGTCAAGTCTCATGGTAAACAGGATTATAGTTAAGCGGGAACATTTTGTGATATGAAAAACAAAGACAAAAATGAGCTGGACCCAAATGCGCGGCGCGCTGTGGGTTGCGCGGCGCGCACCCAAGTGTAAATCCTGGTCAGAAATCAACCAAGAAGGCAGACATCTGGGATTTTTGATTATGCGCGGCGCGCAGGTATGTGCGCGGCGCGCACTACCTGGGAAACATGTTGTTTGCAGAAAATTGGTCTAAGTCACGACCCAAAACACAATTTAACACATTTCATGCACCGAAAACATTTAAAACGCATATCATATATCATTAGAAAGGTAATTTGACAAGGAAGATAACTAAATGCATTTACTCAATCAAAACCAAACAAACTCATATCAAAATCACCATTAATGCTCACATTTATTACTTCCAAGTTCATAAATGCAATTTAATGATTCGGAAATTTAATACACCCATTTAATACGCCGTTGTGTAGATA
Source organism: Rutidosis leptorrhynchoides (assembly GCF_046630445.1). Taxonomy (NCBI): domain Eukaryota; kingdom Viridiplantae; phylum Streptophyta; class Magnoliopsida; order Asterales; family Asteraceae; genus Rutidosis; species Rutidosis leptorrhynchoides. The sequence continues at coordinate 197,404,390 of NC_092339.1, forward strand.
ATCACGCATACAATGTATCTAAACACTTACAAACAACATTACATGTCATTCAAAGCATTACAAAACCATTTCAAGTTCATGAAACCCTAACCCATATTCACCAAATTTCATAATCAAGTTTATGAACTAATCCATGTCAACCTACGTACCAATTTGAAGCTAGTGATGTTAGGAACACAATTAAAACATGATCTTTCATCTTTAAACAACATATGAACACCTAAAACTCAAGATTAAGCAAGCATTCTTTCAATATGAATTAGTTACACCAAACTAGCAAGAACAAGCATACAAAACACATAATCATACTAGACTTGAGCCATAGACACTAATTAACAACCTTTTTAACTCAAAAACTCAAGAACACATAAAATTAGTGATTTTAGAAAGTTACCCAAATTTGATGAGATTGGTATGGAATCGAAGAGGAGATCACGAGGAGTTCAAATATGTAATTTGTTTGGCAAGATGACCGCTAGCTCGATTTTGGATGATGAATCTTTGTATAGAAGTTGAGAGAAAAGTTGAAGTAGTAAGAGTGAAAGAGATGAGATTGAATGGATGAGGATGAGGGTTGACTCTTTGACCTAGTCAAAAGTTTCAACCCTTGGCAAGTTTGGTCCCTTAACTTTAAAACGGGTGTGGGAATTACCTAAACAAGATAATTCAAACACGTATCAACGAGACGTGTTATAAACATATAACGGAACATAAATAGTTAAACGGAAAAGTTGACGGAAAAAGGCGGGATGTTACATATTAAGACCATTCTCACTTGTGTTAGTGATTAGTGGTTAATTTTGGGCGCGGTTTGTGCTTGGAAGTGCATTTGGGTCGAATTTGCACTAAGTGTCGAATTGGGTTGGTTTGTAAATCCAATCTAAGTGTGTTGTTGAATTTGTGATAATGGAATAGGTACTTTCCATTGACGAGTTGCGGATTACTTGGAAGCATTCATCAAGGCGACAAGGTGAGTGTTAATATCCTATATGCATATGTATGTGTAGGATGGGTGCGGGTCGGGTGACGTGGTTCTCGGTTATAGAGCTCACTTCACATATAGGTGGATTGATGGACTTGGATATAGGTCCAATTGGCACGGTTGTGCGTTTTGGTTGACCACCTTTGACGAGGTGCACACTTTGTGTGTACGTTATCACATGGGCGTGTGATGTGGATTATATAACCCCAATGGCGAAGGGTTATTATTGTGAGTGGAATAATTATGCGTTCATGTTTAGGGCGTATTTGTTTGTGGATGTTATGGTAGCATCGAGTGTGAACCACGAGCCGGTAGCACTATAAAATAATTGATGTGAACCACGAGCCGGTAGCATCGAGTGTGAACCACGAGCTGGTAGCACTATAAAGTAATTGATGTGAACCACGAGCCGGTAGCATCGAGTGTGAACCATGAGCCGGTAGCACTATAAACGAGTGAGACTCAAATGCGTATGGTGTGAACCACGAGCCGGTAGCACCATAGCGTTATGGTTAACCTTGGGTGTTTTTACGCGTTGTTATATATGTATATTGTATACGTATAATGTTGCATTGTCGTTATGTGGCTAACCTTATGGGTGTAGCTAATTGGCATCGTTCACATCGTTACTGTGAACTTATATTTGTTGATATTATTAGCTTGGTGCTTAGTGTTTGTACGGTACGCCTAGACTAGCTTGCCTTTATGCTTGGACGTTCGGTATGCGGCATTTGTTATTTGGGTGGCGTATTCATTTTACACATATATATGTATGTAGTATATTATCACTTACTAAGCGTTAGCTTACCCTCTCGTTGTTGACTTTTTTATAGATTGCATGCGGACGGTGGCTCGGGTAAGCGCGAGGACTAGAAGACTTGCATAGTTGCTTAGAGACTTGCTTCTGGATTGTTTAGGATTGGGTAGCGTATCCCCGATCGCCATGCTTGGCTTTATTGTGTATATAAAGTCTTATGGTCAAAAACGTGTAATTGGTACTTAAGTGGTAATTTGGGTCGATGTGGGCCCCGCTTTGTAAAACTCGTTCACACCTTAGTTATGTGCTAGTTTAACATATATAAACTTGTGTCTAAAAGCGTTTTGGTTAAATGTGTCGGGAACTCGCTTATCTTTTTCGCACTTAAAAGTCTCGGGGACAGCCCGTTTTGGTGCGGCGCGCCAGGTAGGGGGCGCGGCGCGCGGGTATGCTGTTCAGGATATTTTTTTTTTTTTGTTGTGAAAATTAACGGGTTTTATCGTGGTTTGGTTTGGGTTGTTACAAGTGGTATCAGAGCATGGTCTAAGGGATTTAGGTGACTTGAGATAGGTGCCTAGACTTAGACTTTTGTGTGTGCTTAATTTGTTGCGGGACTTGTAGGATTACGGGTCGGAATGGGTTTAGTTAGTGCCTTGTTATAGGTTGACTAACGTTTATATTAGTAATGCGGATATTATTAATATGTTGTGTGTTGTGATAATAATTCTCGCGTGTGTTTGTACCGCGTAGAATTTTGGTTGTGTTTGTGTATATCATCGAGCGAGACGGTCGTTGTACTAACGAGTCGATGCGGCATGTGTGCGTAATAAGAACTTGCAAACCTTATTACGGGTGCAAATCGTGTCTAACAAGTGATGTACGATGAGTGTTTAGCAAGATGGGGCTGTGTCGTGCGTACGGTTTTACACGTTCGTGGACTAATCGTTTTGCATTCTTTAGAATGGCGAAACGAGATCGAGACGAATGACGAGGAGTTTAATACTAGAGTTGCGGCCGCCGTTGCGGAGCAAATGGGTGCGTTAGAAGAAAGAATGGAAAGGAGGTATTCCGAACTTCAAAGTAGTGGTGAAATGGAGCGTTATCTTAAGAGCTTCATGAGGACTAAACCCCCGATGTACGACGGAAAGCCGGATCCCTTGGTAAGCACAACTTGGATTTCGGACGTCGATGGTTGTTTCCGTACTATTGATTGCCCTCCCGAGAGAAAGACGAGACTTGCTACGAGTTTGTTGCGGGGTAGGACAAGGGATTGGTTGGATGGTAAGATTGATCTTGTCGGTGGCGAGACGTTTATGGCTTTATCGTGGGACGACTTTAAGGAGGAATTCTTCGAGGAGTTCCGGACTTCGGCCGATTTGTGGGAATTGTGTAATGAGTTGCGAAATTTGCGACAAGGATCTATTGATTTGAGTACTCTCAAGATGACCTTTATGGCGAAGGCTCGTTTTTGTCCGGAGTATTTGGGAAACGTTTCTACCAAGCCACGGAAATGGTTTTGGTGTTTGGTTGTTAAGCGCGTGTTCGCTTTTATGTTGAAGTGACGAATCATGAGGTTCGTCGGTTGGTTGGAACCCTTGAGATCGAGTGTTTTAAATCTCGATGTGTGTTGGTAGTGGAGTCTTTATGACGCGACATTAGGTGCCTCTTTTATACCTACTAGCGTGGTGTTCGACTCCGATTGTGTTACGGTACACTTTTCGTACAAAGTGTTTAAGGGTTGGTTAAAATCCTTCGTGTGCTCAAGGTTGGAGCAAGATGTGGTAATGGGTCGTGTGAGCCCAAATTGTTGGTAAAGTCTACCTGTGGTAGCATTGTACGGTTGTACGAGTTGTGGATATGGAACGTGGTTCTAAGTGGGGGAGTTACACTCCCGCACGAGGAAGTTTTAGTGTGAGATTTCGGATGATGCTTTTGGTAGATCCGGAAAATGTTGTCGAGACCTGGTTTGGTCGATTTGTGGTAGAGTACAATTTCGGATAAATTGTACTTATGATTTTGGATTTGAATTATCACCAAGGTGGTAATGTGGTAAATCTCGTTGAGGGATAATGGACGTGTTTGGCGAGCACGGTGAAATCCTCCGGTTAAGGGAGGTGTGTGTCGGGTTCTCTTGTGGAGAATTATTGTTTGGTACCTATGTTTGGTATAGGTGGTTCTTGCTCAATTATGGTATGGTTGTTTGATGAAGCATGATCTTTAGGGTCCGCTGACTTCGTCATGGGAATACGTGATTGGTGGAGCATGACTTTCGGGGTCCGCTGACTTCATCAAGGGAGTAGTGTTATGTCGGTATGGTGTAACACTATCGGGAAATGCGAGTACCGGTGGGAAATGCGAGTACCATTCCTATGTTGAGATTGTGGATCGCGTGTGTTTTCGGATTCACGATGACGCGTGTAGTTCGGTCATCTTATTGGAATGAATCTCGTGTAGTTCGGATTCATGGTGACTCGTGTAGTTCGGTCATCTTATTGAGGTAGTAATCTCGTGTGGTTTCGGATTACTAAGGCTCGTGTAGTTCGGCCAACCTCGATGTTGTGGAAGTGAATCTCGTGTAGTTCGGATTCACAAATGACTCGTGTGGTTTCGGTCATTGTGTTGTGGAAGTGAATCTCGTGTAGTTCGGATTCACAAATGACTCGTGTGGTTTCGGTCATTGTATTGAGGAGTGAGTCTCGTGTAGTTCGGATTCACAATTGACTCGTGTAGTTCGGTCATTCCTCCGGGATAGTGACTCTCGTGTAGTTCGGATTCACTATGGCGCGTGTAGTTCGGCCATTCCCGATTGTTGTTGTGGTGAAGGTAGTGAGTCGCGTGTAGTTCGGATTCACTAGGGCGCGTGTGTTTTCGGCCAGCCTTCGTGTCGTGTGATCTATTGGTTGTTTGATACACCAATGGTAGGGTCGTAAGGACCATGTTGCGGGAACTATCGGTCGTTTTATACGTCGATGGTGGGGTTGTGAGGACCATGTTGTGGGATTAGTGAGGCGATAGCCGTGTTTCGCTCACATGTTTGTTACGGGTGTGACGATGGTTGATTTCGTACACCTTGGGTTTTGCGTTTCCATAGTCGTTTTGGGCGCTATCGGTTCTAGCTGTTGGATTATGATGTTACAGTAGTTGTGTATTGGTCGTATGGCGTACTACAAGGGATGTTTAGTGATTGGTGTAATCCGTAAGTGTTCGTTTGGTTCGGTCTTCATCGTTTCGGGTTGTTGAACCTAGGTTGAGACTTGGTTTCTTCTAGCATTGTACTCGGTAATAGTACGCTAAGGGATTGATATCTCGGTACGAGATTAGTTGAGTTTCTCCCGATGTTGGGGTAGGAGCATGGTTTTAGTGCTCGGATTGTGGTTTTGATAAATCGTGGGTGACGATTTTAGTCGTTAAAAGTGATCCGTTGGGAAGAATTGTCTAGGAAAGTTCGTATTGGGACTTGAGTGAGGATCGTTGAGTAGGTCCGGATTGGTTAAGTGGAGAAGATCACGAGGACGTGATCGATTCTAAGTGGGGGAGAGTTGTAAGACCCAAATATTTATTGTACATAATGTATTTAAGGTGTACGATGTGAGAATGGAGTGTGCACAGCATGTAGGTGTTGCTTGCTCGACCGTCGAAGAATACTGGACGTTGTTTGAGGTACAAGGTGTGTACGTACCTTTTCAAACCCAAATAAAGTTTGAATTGATGTTTCAAAGCCTTACCATTGGATAGAATATCTTATTACGTTTCCAACGATATTTGATTCATCGAAAACGGAGTTACGGTCGAAAAGTTATGGCCAAAACAAGTTGCTGAAACCTGTTTTGGGCTCGACCACAATTTCCAGTTAATTGGAGCGGCGCTCCACCTTCTGGCGCGGCGCGCCGATCACTGCTGAAGCAATTTTCAGCCTTTTTAAAGGCTCTAAATGAAGGGTACTTTGGTCTTTTCACTTGGGGTCGGTTTGGGGTCATCAAAACTGATCCTTTGATCAGTTTGGATCACATTTTTCACTCATCAAACACTCTCATCTTCAAACCCTAGAGTGAGAGTAGAGCTTTAGAGAGAGAGAGAGCTCCAATTGGAGAAGAAGAAGGGTGTTTCGGGTCAAACCTCGGGTATTAAAGTTGTTCCACTCGTCAACGGCATCATTTTGGCGGTATTGGTAAGTTCTAACTCCGAATTTCATTGTTGATTTTGCTATTCAAAGTTAGGGTTTGAACTTGATTTGTTGATAAACCCATTTAGACTCATGAAGTGGGTTAGTGATGCTAGTAATCGGGTTTATTGTTATTGTTGGTGGATTTCGGGTTGGTGAACAAATTGGTTATGTTTAGAACTTGAAATTGGGTTTAATCACTAGGTTTAGTGATTATGGAAGTATTGAAACCCATTTAGGGTTATTTGGTTGACTAGTTTTGACTTCGGGTCAAAATTAGGGTTTAGTGGTGATTATGACCCAATTGTCGATTTAATGAGGTTTGTAAACTTAAAATGGATTAAGTTGAAGTATTAAACCGAGTTAAATGTGTTTTGGTGTCAAAACTTGTAAAGGGTGAGATTTTGACCTTTATGGGTCAAAATTAGGGTTTAAGTGTCTTTTTGGCCAAGATAGGTGTTTATCACCTATGATCGGGTTTAATTGGCGTATTAAGACCATTCTCACTTGTGTTAGTGATTAGTGGTTAATTTTGGGCGCGGTTTGTGCTTGGAAGTGCATTTGGGTCGAATTTGCACTAAGTGTCGAATTGGGTTGGTTTGTAAATCCAATCTAAGTGTGTTGTTGAATTTGTGATAATGGAATAGGTACTTTCCATTGACGAGTTGCGGATTACTTGGAAGCATTCATCAAGGCGACAAGGTGAGTGTTAATATCCTATATGCATATGTATGTGTAGGATGGGTGCGGGTCGGGTGAAGTGGTTCTCGGTTATAGAGCTCACTTCACATATAGGTGGATTGATGGACTTGGATATAGGTCCAATTGGCACGGTTGTGCGTTTTGGTTGACCACCTTTGATGAGGTGCACACTTTGTGTGTACGTTATCACATGGGCGTGTGATGTGGATTATATAACCCCAATGGCGAAGGGTTATTATTGTGAGTGGAATAATTATGCGTTCATGTTTAGGGCGTATTTGTTTGTGGATGTTATGGTAGCATCGAGTGTGAACCACAAGCCGGTAGCACTATAAAATAATTGATGTGAACCACGAGCCGGTAGCATCGAGTGTGAACCACGAGCCGGTAGCACTATAAAATAATTGATGTGAACCACGAGCCGGTAGCATCGAGTGTGAACCACGAGCCGGTAGCACTATAAAGTAATTGATGTGAACCACGAGCCGGTAGCATCGAGTGTGAACCACGAGCCGGTAGCACTATAAACGAGTGAGACTCAAATGCGTATGGTGTGAACCACGAGCCGGTAGCACCATAGCGTTATGGTTAACCTTGGGTGTTTTTACGCGTTGTTATATATGTATATTGTATACGTATAATGTTGCATTGTCGTTATGTGGCTAACCTTATGGGTGTAGCTAATTGGCATCGTTCACATCGTTACTGTGAACTTATATTTGTTGATATTATTAGCTTGGTGCTTAGTGTTTGTACGGTACGCCTGTAGCGACCCCGACAAATCGTCAAGTGACGGCGTCGTCTACGTGGGTCCCATTGCATGGTCATAAGTCTTTATGACAATGTTTGACCAAAATATGTCGCCTTCATTTCAAAATAAAGATTATTTCCAAAGTTTACAAGAATTGTTCAACCAAAAGTTAAGTTACAAGGTTATAAGTACAAATGAAATCTAGGCGACACGGTTTAAAGTGAAGTCAAAAGACGCTCCATGAAATGCATGTATACACGACATCCAATACAAGTATCAAATAGTGAGCGGAAGCATTTTTCGCATAACGTGCAAAACCTGAGAAAAACATAGAAATCTGTCAACGAAAACGTTGGTGAAATCATAGGTTTAAGTAAGTAAATTGTATTGAACCACAAGGTTCTTTATGAATTGCTTAACCAATATCGTTCACATTCCAAAATAGTATTTGTATCACGAGCACCCAATTATCAAGGCTTAACCGAATCTTCCCTCTGAATTTTGAATTTAGTGTTAGAACTTACACTATACATTGTTGAAATTATATTTCATTCACTAACGGTAGCGAACCGTCTGAATGAGGGTTTGTTAAACCCGTATGGCCACACAACATAATTACACGCTTACACTTACACCCTGCAAGTGGAACTAATGATAATTGGATTGAGGACTTTTGTTCAAACTCGTATGCATCTTTGTATTCGTATTTGTTCACAATGTAAAAGCACGAAAAGTAAATAAGTATGAAATGTATGTGTTTCTCAGCCCACGATGTAAAGAATAAAAGTGATTAAAAAAAATGGGACTATGATCTCACCTTGTATGCACGAACCACAAAGTACTTCGACAAGTAAACGTGCAAGAAACAATGCTAGTCTTGACCTAAACAAATAGGTTGTATCAATAACGATAGTCACGAAGGGTCAAAGATGTTCAATTAGTCCTATGGCTCGTTACGACTCGATTAATATAGCACGTGGATCAATTTGTCAAGTTTCATGCACGACACAAGTAGTTAAGCATGTTAGAACGATTGTATAATCGTTTGGTTAAGTTTGACTAAAAGTCAAACTTGGTCAAAGTCAAAGTCAACGGGGTCGGGTCGGGTGTCCGACAATTTTCTCATGATGAGAAGTCATATACGAGCATAATAGTCAAGTTTCATGGTAAACGGGGTTATAGTAAAGCGGGAAACATTTTTGTGACATGAAAAACAAAGACAAAATGAGCTGGGCAGATGCGCGGCGCGCTATGGGTTGCGCGGCGCGCACCCAAGTGTAAATCCTGGTCAGAACTTAACCACGAAGGCAAACATCTGGGATTTCTAATTCTGCGCGGCGCGCGGGTATATGCGCGGCGCGCAATACCTGGGAAACATGCAGTTTGCAGAAAAATTGGTCTAAGTCACGACCCAAAACACAATTTAACACATTTCATGCACCGAAAACACTTAAAACGCATAACCTATATCATTAGAAAGGTAATTTGACAAGGAAAACAACTAAGCACATTTCATCAAGCAATTCATCAATTTCAATAACCGATTTTCCGTTAAGTGATCATTAAGAATCCATTTTTAAAGTTTCAAGCTCATCAAATGCATTTTAAGTTTCGGGAATCCAATTCACACATGTGATATGCCGTTTTGAAGGTAATCAAACACACATTGCAACTAAACACTTATCAACAACAATTCATAGCATTTGATGCACCAAAAGTTCATATAAAGCTTATCAAACCCTAATCCAAAATCACCAAAATCACTAATCAAGTTTATGAAGTTTTACAAATCAACCTACACATCAAATTGAAGCTAGTGACACTAGGAACACATCTAATACTTGCACTTTAACATATTAACAACATTTAAGCATCCAAATCATAAATCAAACACACCAAACTTTCAAGTTCATGCTAGTTATCAAAAATAACGAAATCGAACATATAAATCATATATTCATGTTAGACTTGAGCCATAGACACTAATTAACAACTTTATAAGTTAAAAACATCAAGAACACAAAAATCTAGTGATTTTAGAAAGTTATCCAAACGAGATGAGGTTGGTATGAAATCGAAGAGGAAGATGCAAGGATTCCAAATATGTAATTTGTTTGGATTGAAGCTTGATCGATTTAAAATGGATGATGATTTCTTGTTTGAAGATTTGAGAGAATTCTTGAAAGTGTTAAAAGAAAATGAAAATGAAAATGGAAGGGAATGGGGAGGTGGGTGTTGACTAGTCAAAAGCTAGTCACATCTTTGCTCCCTTGGCGAAACTAGTCCCTCGAGTTTCAAAGCGGGTGCGGGAATTAACCCAACGAATATTTTAAAAACGTTCGAGTAACGGATGACTTTATAATTAAATAACGAGGATATTATGAACGTTAGTTAACGAAAGATGCCAAATTAAATGACGAAAGATATTATTTAAAAAAAAAAAAAAAAAAAGACGGTGTTAAAATAAATTTAACGGAAAAACGCGGAATGTTACATTATCCACACCTCAAAAGAAATTTCGTCCCGAAATTTAGTTGGAAGTAGTAGTCGATATCTCTTACTCGAGACTTTACGTTGTTCATGATATGAATAAGTGTAGGTACGTCCTTGAGTGTTCTCATGAATTTGGATAGTCAGGGTTTTACGTTGTATTAAGGTTTGGTTTTTACGATCCCTGGTTTCAACTGGTTTTCCTATGAAGAGTAGTTTGTCATCGATAGTTGATGTATCTAGCAGGATTGCACGTTCCTGTTCCGCAGGACACGTTTCTAAGTTTGTTACACGAAATGTAGGGTAAACGGAAACTTAATTGAGTCGGAAGTTCTAAACGGTAGGAAGCGGTTCCAATACGCCCCAAGGTTTCAAAAGGTTCAATATTGCGGATATAGCCTTTCTCGATTTCCCAAAATGGATTACACCCTTCCAAGGCGCGGTTTCTCAATATTACGTGGTTACACACTGGGATTTGTGAGGTTTTCATCTAAGTTTGGTATAACTCTTCTGGCGACACTGGGTTGTCTCGAGCCCTTCTCGGACTTGAACGATCTCAATTGTTGTTTCTTGATGGAGTTCAGATTTCGGTGGTTGATGCTTTGGTTAAATGAACAGGGGTATGACATTAGCGGTCATATAGGGTTTCGGAAAGTGCTGCGTTAATATACGAGTGATAGCTGCCGTTGTAAGAGGAACTACTGAAGGTGACAATACCAGTCTGTAACATGTCTTTCCAAGATTGAATCGTACGTTTGCTCGGTTCGTCGGTTGTGGGAGATACGCGGTACATGTGTCTAAGCGGGTTCCCAAGGTTTCTTGTAACATTAGAAGTGAAACGAGTATTTCGATACAGGATAAATGACGAAGATACACCGTGTTGGTGTAGAATCTCTTAAGATATGTTTGAACAAGTCAGTTAGGGTTCGAAAAATGTTCGTTAGGACTATTCACCCTCGTGGCGAATACTAATGTAATATGAGGAATTTCTCTATCCATGGAGAAATGTTACAAGGAGTTTCCTTAAACGGAAATGCGAGCGATAAAGATAGGAGTGAAATGAGGACTGAGAATAGGATGAGTTTACATCTCGAGGTTGCCATAACGTGCCTCTAGTTGTCAAAAGTTGAAGTCTGAAAGAGAAACGAGGTAGTACACGTAGTTGTATAGTTCGGGGTTGAATAATAGTTGACCGATTATCAGAAACACAAGGGCGTTAAGTCAAAGAAGAGTGAAGTATCGTTGGATTGTGTGTTATCTTAAATCCCAGTAATATCAGACGGTGACGGTGAAACGACAGAGGTAGGTAGTGTGGTACGGGATGACGAGAAAATTGATCGGATCCACAATTTAGTATTCGAATTCTTCGTGCAAAATAACGAATTTCAGTTATGTTGATTTTTGAGTCGAGAAAGTATGCCTTTCGGCGTTCAAGTAGAAATATTTCCATGTTTGAGTTCCATCTGTTGCTATACGATTTTAACTAGAAATGTTGGTGTGAAGGATCACGCTCAAGGTTCGAACACGGAGAGGTTTAGAGTTTTACTTAGTGAGTTAACGAGTTTAAAAGTCGTGTGACACGAGAAAAGTCAGAAATGAATCCTCGGTAAAAATAGACGAGATCTAAGATTTTACGAATACAAGTCTGAGTGGGGAGAGTTTCCTGATTACATGTGGCTTGATTTCGAGATTGATTGTAATGCCTTGACCATTAACATTATGGTCTAGAAAATTGGACTTCGTTCAACAGAAATTCTCACTTGGAGAATTTGGTATAGAGTTGCTCTTTTCTCAAAAGTTCGAGCGTAAGATGGTGATGTTGTTCGTTTTCCTTCTTTACTTGAATAAGTTAAGATGTCATCTATAAATATGATAACAGATTTGTCTAGATAAGTTTGCATACGTGGTTTAGGAGGTTTATGGATACGGACGAAGTCCTAAATAAATCAAACGGTACTAAGAGAGATTTACAACTAACGTCGCGAGTTCAGAAAATGGCTTAGGAGACATCGTCTCCCTTAACCCCCAATTGATGATAACCGGAACGGAGGTCGATTTGGAACATACGGGATTCGTGCAAATAATCATGAGGTCCTGGATGCGAGGGAGAGGGTATCGGTTTCCAACCGAAAATTTCTTAGTTCACAATAATCTATACATAAATGTAGGGCAACAATTTCTCCTTAATGAATAGGTTTTGAGCTCCCTAGTTCTATAGGTGTCAAGTCAATATTCTTAATGCATATCCCCCGATAGAATTTATAGGCACACAATATTTTTCCGTTGGTCACTTAAATCGTCTAAGTAGTATCTAGGGGTAAAAGTGGAATGTAAAGAGCACGAGTCAAAGACTTGGTTAATAAACATCTAGCGGTAATCGAATCGAATAAGTATGAAATATACGGTTTGTTGTGAAGAAACGTACCCGTGACTAGTCCATCGTCGTCTCGGGCATCCTAGGTGTCGATGTTGAAAGTTCAACGGCGTGCGTTGGGGTTGATTTTCTTATTTGGGCACGCACTCCTAAAATGACCCGGTTGGCCACATTCAAAACAAACACCCGTCTTGGGTGCATTGGGCTCCTTTTGAGCGACGGGAGCGGTATTCCTACAATCGTGGGCTACATGGCCACTTCTTTGACACTTCAAGCAAAATGGTTTGCCACATTCGCCTAAATGATGTTTGTAGCACTCGTTACAATACGGTAGGTGTCCGGTATAACCTTTCTTGCCGTTGGGGATGAAGGGCTTCTTGGCGAGGTTGTTGTAATTGCTTGATTGGGGGGCTTCCCATTTTCTTTTGTTGTCACCCGACTTATCCTCGGCTTTAGGTGCCGGCACTTCAATCTCGTCCACTGTTTCAATCAATTGGCGGGCCATATTCAAAGCCTCTTGGTGGTTAGCGGGTTTGGATGACATTACTCCTTGTTTGATGCTCTTGGGGAGACCATCCATGTAAAGTTCAACCCTTAAAGATTCGGGGTTCACAAGATTTGGGCACATCAAAGCAAGTTCGGAGAATCGTTGATTATAGGCCTTAAGGTCGTTCCCGACCGCTTTCAGAGCTCTTAGTTCTTGTTCGAGCCTTCGGGTTTCTTCGCGAGGAAAATATTCGGTGATCATCTTTCCTCTTAAGTCGGCCCAAGAGAGAGCGTGGGCTTCGTGGATACCCACCGATTGTACATACGAATTCCACCATGTGAGAGCGATACCGGCGAAGGTGTGAGTGGAATATCTAACCTTGTCTTGGTCTCGACAACCGCTTATGCTAAAGACGGCTTCTGTTTTCTCAAACCATCGGGTGAGCACAACCGGTCCCCCGGTTCCATCGAAAGTGTGAGGTTTGCACCCCATGAAATTCTTATAGGAGCATCCTTCGTTGGAATTTCCGGCTCCATTGCTGTTGTTGTTGTGATGATTGTTGTTATTGTTGTTGTTGGAGGAGTGACCGGCCATGGCTGCATCCACGGCACTGGCTATCATACGTTGGAGGGCTTGTTCGGGAGTTTCGGGAGGAGCGCGTCGACGAGCCATTGTTCCTTCATGACACAAGAATATCGTTGGTTAGTATTTTCAACAATACTAACCGGAGTATGGAATAAGGATAGAGAGAAATTTTTCCTTGACTCGCCCTAAATTCTTTATGTCAAAATGTCGGAACGTCCATGTGAATCACCGTAATATAATCCCGGAAATTATATTACCCTGATTCTCATGTGCATTTAACATTACTTCATAAAGTCAAGGTGGCGCGTCAACAAAATTTATCAACGTAAGATCAAGATCGAATACGAGTTAGATATGATAGAAGAGTTCGAGTATAAATGCACAAATAGTCAAGTAATTCCTACTTCAGTCTATATGCCGGTTGTAGTCTAGATTCACCTATGTACCCTATGACCCGGGGTGGACACAAATGAACTCTAAATCCCTACAACCAAGGCTCTGATACCACTTGTAGCGACCCCGACAAATCGTCAAGTGACGGCGTCGTCTACGTGGGTCCCATTGCATGGTCATAAGTCTTTATGACAATGTTTTACCAAAATATGTCGCCTTCATTTCAAAATAAAGATTATTTCCAAAGTTTACAAGAATTGTTCAACCAAAAGTTAAGTTACAAGGTTATAAGTACAAATGAAATCTAGGCGACACGGTTTAAAGTGAAGTCAAAAGACGCTCCATGAAATGCATGTATACACGACATCCAATACAAGTATCAAATAGTGAGCGGAAGCATTTTTCGCATAACGTGCAAAACCTGAGAAAAACATAGAAATCTGTCAACGAAAACGTTGGTGAAATCATAGGTTTAAGTAAGTAAATTGTATTGAACCACAAGGTTCTTTATGAATTGCTTAACCAATATCGTTCACATTCCAAAATAGTATTTGTATCACGAGCACCCAATTATCAAGGCTTAACCGAATCTTCCCTCTGAATTTTGAATTTAGTGTTAGAACTTACACTATACATTGTTGAAATTATATTTCATTCACTAACGGTAGCGAACCGTCTGAATGAGGGTTTGTTAAACCCGTATGGCCACACAACATAATTACACGCTTACACTTACACCCTGCAAGTGGAACTAATGATAATTGGATTGAGGACTTTTGTTCAAACTCGTATGCATCTTTGTATTCGTATTTGTTCACAATGTAAAAGCACGAAAAGTAAATAAGTATGAAATGTATGTGTTTCTCAGCCCACAATGTAAAGAATAAAAGTGATTAAAAAAAATGGGACTATGATCTCACCTTGTATGCACGAACCACAAAGTACTTCGACAAGTAAACGTGCAAGAAACAATGCTAGTCTTGACCTAAACAAATAGGTTGTATCAATAACGATAGTCACGAAGGGTCAAAGATGTTCAATTAGTCCTATGGCTCGTTACGACTCGATTAATATAGCACGTGGATCAATTTGTCAAGTTTCATGCACGACACAAGTAGTTAAGCATGTTAGAACGATTGTATAATCGTTTGGTTAAGTTTGACTAAAAGTCAAACTTGGTCAAAGTCAAAGTCAACGGGGTCGGGTCGGGTGTCCGACAATTTTCTCATGATGAGAAGTCATATACGAGCATAATAGTCAAGTTTCGTGGTAAACGGGGTTATAGTAAAGCGGGAAACATTTTTGTGACATGAAAAACAAAGACAAAATGAGCTGGGCAGATGCGCGGCGCGCTATGGGTTGCGCGGCGCGCACCCAAGTGTAAATCCTGGTCAGAACTTAACCACGAAGGCAAACATCTGGGATTTCTAATTCTGCACGGCGCGCGGGTATATGCGCGGCGCGCAATACCTGGGAAACATGCAGTTTGCAGAAAAATTGGTCTAAGTCACGACCCAAAACACAATTTAACACATTTCATGCACCGAAAACACTTAAAACGCATAACCTATATCATTAGAAAGGTAATTTGACAAGGAAAACAACTAAGCACATTTCATCAAGCAATTCATCAATTTCAATAACCGATTTTCCGTCAAGTGATCATTAAGAATCCATTTTTAAAGTTTCAAGCTCATCAAATGCATTTTAAGTTTCGGGAATCCAATTCACACATGTGATATGCCGTTTTGAAGGTAATCAAACACACATTGCAACTAAACACTTATAAACAACAATTCATAGCATTTGATGCACCAAAAGTTCATATAAAGCTTATCAAACCCTAATCCAAAATCACCAAAATCACTAATCAAGTTTATGAAGTTTTACAAATCAACCTACACATCAAATTGAAGCTAGTGACACTAGGAACACATCTAATACTTGCACTTTAACATATTAACAACATTTAAGCATCCAAATCATAAATCAAATACACCAAACTTTCAAGTTCATGCTAGTTATCAAAAATAACGAAATCGAACATATAAATCATATATTCATGTTAGACTTGAGCCATAGACACTAATTAACAACTTTATAAGTTAAAAACATCAAGAACACAAAAATCTAGTGATTTTAGAAAGTTACCCAAACGAGATGAGGTTGGTATGAAATCGAAGAGGAAGATGCAAGGATTCCAAATATGTAATTTGTTTGGATTGAAGCTTGATCGATTTAAAATGGATGATGATTTCTTGTTTGAAGATTTGAGAGAATTCTTGAAAGTGTTAAAAGAAAATGAAAATGAAAATGGAAGGGAATGGGGAGGTGGGTGTTGACTAGTCAAAAGCTAGTCACATCTTTGCTCCCTTGGCGAAACTAGTCCCTCGAGTTTCAAAGCGGGTGCGGGAATTAACCCAACGAATATTTTAAAAACGTTCGAGTAACGGATGACTTTATAATTAAATAACGAGGATATTATGAACGTTAGTTAACGAAAGATGCCAAATTAAATGACGAAAGATATTATTTAAAAAAAAAAAAAAAAGACGGTGTTAAAATAAATTTAACGGAAAAACGCGGAATGTTACAACGCCTAGACTAGCTTGCCTTTATGCTTGGACGTTCGGTATGCGGTATTTGTTATTTGGGTGGCGTATTCATTTTATACATATATATGTATGTAGTATATTATCACTCACTAAGCGTTAGCTCACCCTCTCGTTGTTGACTTTTTTATAGATTGCATGCGGACGGTGGCTCGGGTAAGCGCGAGGACTAGAAGACTTGCATAGTTGCTTAGAGACTTGCTTCTGGATTGTTTAGGATTGGGTAGCGTATCCCCGATCGCCATGCTCGGCTTTATTGTGTATATAAAGTCTTATGGTCAAAAACGTGTAATTGGTACTTAAGTGGTAATTTGGGTCGATGTGGGCCCCGCTTTGTAAAACTCGTTCACACCTTAGTTATGTGCTAGTTTAACATATATAAACTTGTGTCTAAAAGCGTTTTGGTTAAATGTGTCGGGAACTCGCTTATCTTTTTCGCACTTAAAAGTCCCGGGGACAGCCCGTTTTGGCGCGGCGCGCCAGGTAGGGGGCGCGGCGCGCGGGTATGCTGTTCAGGATATTATTTTTTTTTGTTGTGAAAATTAACGGGTTTTGTCGTGGTTTGGTTTGGGTTGTTACAAAACTGTTAATGATGAAAATATTTTAACGGGTAGGTAATACCCGAGGAATATTTAGATTTCACATTAATAAGTTACACTGTACATTCTTTAAATCTGATTCAACAGTCATTTACTATCCTACTTACATCCACAGATATATGAATCCATTCATCACAGAATAACCATTTTCTTTTAATTTCATATTTGGATTTTAACCTATCAGAATCCAATAAGTGGCATAATGAAGAAAACATTTGACAAAATAAAATTTGTTAGAAACAAACAAATTAACTATGAGAAATTTTGTTAAGAATCCACGCTAACTGTTCCTAGCTAATTGTTCCTAGCTAACTGATTACATTTTATTTATCACAATTTAATTATAGCAATTTACATTCTCGCAATTTTATTTATCGTCATTTAATTTCTGTATTTATTTTACGCACTTTAAATATCGGGACACGTATACAAGGTTTTGACATATCATATCGACGCATATATATATATATATATATATATATATATATATATATATATATATATATATATATATATATATATATATTATTTGGAATAACCATAGACACTCTATATGCAGTAATGATCGAGTTCTCTGTACAGGGTTGAGGTTGATTCTACAATAATATATATACTTTGAGTTGTGATCGAGTCTGAGACATGTACACGGGTCACGATATGTATTTATTATTTCGAATATTATATATTAAACTATATATATGAATTATTGAATTGCTAACTGTGGACTATCAACTGAGGACTACCAACATTGGACAATTAAAATGAATTAAAATATTGATTATAACATATGAAACTAAACAATTCTTCAAGGTTGCCACTTGATTTCGTCTTAAACATCATTTGTATCTTCATGATTACACTCTGCGTTCAAATCTTTCATGATTCTTGAAAACACTTCAATCGAGAGGATGAACCAACGACACTTCATCTATAGATGGAAAGATTTATGCATATAGTCATACACCTGAAAAACTCTCAGAAACTGAGTAAACGTTTAACACGTAGTTGTGCCAATTCCTTTGTGTTATTATTACCCAAAATAATTTTGCAATTCCTTTTCAAATTAGCCAATTTTGTCACAGCTCCAACAAGTCAACTTCGACTTTTCACTCAAATTAGCTTATTATAACCTTGATATATAAGTTGTCTTTCGTCATCGATATCGGGAAACCGTTTATATCTCACCACATTAGCCGTAAACTTACCAACAACTCCGTTGATCTTTGACTTTTCAAAAAATCACTATATTCAGTGAAACCCTATCATTTACTCATTTACAACTTATAATGAGAATTACTATACCAACTACCAGGAATTAGCAATCAGTATTTTGAAATCTCGCAGCTTGTTTACATCAACAGTTATAAGTATACATATAATCCTTATCTCTTAGAATTATGGTCTTTTATTCTGAAACCCTGAACAGCACTCAGTCTACAAATCAATACTCTGAATGTTGAAAAAGCTGAATGAAGCAGCAGAAACTGTAGAAAACCGTAAACGACCTTAATCTTCGGAAGTTTAATGATAAGGAATAGTATGTTGGATAAGCTCAGAAAAATTGGAACTGGAAAACGGATTGAGCTAACCACGAAGGAGACCAAGGACAAATACAAGGACCAAACCCTGTATTTAAAGAATCTGATGATTCTGTTTCTGATGAAATCTTTAGCGAATACCTTGCTTCCGAATCTAAACCCTTACGGATAAATCTTCTTCATCATCCATCGATATTAGAAATTCAAAGATATTATCGTATCTTTCATGAAAGGACCCGTCCTAATCCATCTGGACGAATACATTACATTTGGTTACATCGCGAGGTACTTGACCTCTATATGATACATTTTACAAACATTGCATTCATTTTAAAAGACAAACTTTCATTACATCGAAAATTGACGGCATGCATACTATTTCATAATATATCTGATGATGTAGCGTGAGGGTACGAAATAGTATTATTTTTACTAGGAAATACTACAAAATATGACACAAGTTTTATTAATTTACGGATGGGATATACCTAAACCTTGCTACAACACTATAGGCAGTGTACCTAATCGTAGAGTAGTGTAGTTTTTAGTAAGCCCGGTTCGTTCCACAGGGAGCTGGTGATACTTACTATATTTTTAACTATATTTATACAAAATATATATAATTATATAAGTAGTAATATTATTATAAAAGGGAAGTTTTACCGTTTAATGACCGGTTTGTCGATTCTATATTTTAAGCGTAAAGATAAATGACGATAATTAAAGTGCGTAAAATAATGACAATAAATAAAATGACAGTAAATAAAATTGCGAGTAATAAAATGACAGTAAATAAAGATACGATGAGAAATATAATAAAAGAATTATGCTTATTTAAACTTCCGTAATCATGATGTTTGACGTGTTGATTTTAATTTATTACCATGGGTTAATTGTCCTTTGTCCTGGTTTATTTGATACATCTATCTAGTTTTTGTCCATAATAGTCCATCGGTCATAAATATAAAGTGCGAGTATCCTCGTCAAATTACCCTTATACCCGAAGTCAAATATTCCAACTGATTAAGGATTTAAACTGTGACGCAGTTATCACTTCTGTCAACAATTACACCAGTTATCACTGTATGTAATCCACCCCTGTTTTGATTAGATATGAATATTAATTTACCCACTTGATCAGTTTGAATAATCAATTACCCAACCCAATTGATTAATTAAATGATTATAACAGATTTCATATGAACGTCACTAAATAGGACAACCATAATCATTA
The DNA here is from genome assembly GCF_046630445.1 of Rutidosis leptorrhynchoides. NCBI lineage: Eukaryota > Viridiplantae > Streptophyta > Magnoliopsida > Asterales > Asteraceae > Rutidosis > Rutidosis leptorrhynchoides. The sequence goes on from NC_092339.1 coordinate 197,424,056, forward strand.
TTAATTATTAGGTTAATTAATTTGAAGATAGGTTCGACAGACTCCAATGAGTTGTCACTCAATTAGACAATACCCCCCATCTATTAATAGTCAATAGTTCAATTTCCACAAGTGTCGGTCTTTTGCCCAAACCTTAATTATGGTCCAAAGTTCAATAACCCCTTCTTAATATTTTAGCCCAACATCACGATTACTTCGGCTCAAATAAGCATAATAATAACTTACTTACGATACATTAATTTAAAAAGGAAGAACATAGCTTACAGTGGTGATTAATCGCGTAGCGTTGCACGGACAGAGTTCCTACTTTAAAACCCGTAAAACATTTCTTACAATAACCCAATTATTATTAATCTTAAATTAAACTTAATATTATAAATATAAATATAAATTACATAAGAAAGAAAGAAGATTGGAAAAAGGTGTATCTAAATCATCGATTTAGATGGCCTTTTATAGGCAAATGATAAATTGAAATTTTCACTTATGACCCCTGAACTATGCTCAATTAACAACTTTTTATTATTTAATATTATTCTTATTATGAATTATTTAAATATTATATTATATTCTTGTGCATAGTTGACTTGTACTTTCAGCTCCGTTGCGTCGAGCGTTGATAGTTGGCTCGGGTACCGGTTCCGGATTTTCGAACGTCCTTTCGTATAATTTAATATCTTGTACTTTGCGTTTTGTAACTTGTACTCTTGTCATTTTTAGACGTTTCTCATCAATAAATTGAACCTTTTGAATTGTATCTTGTACATTTGAGCTTTTTGGACGTTTTGGTCTTTCAAATCTTTGTTTTTGTCTTTAAATCTTCATTTTCGATCGATTTGCGTCTTTCGTCTTCGCACTTATTTATTTAACTATTACAACTAAAAATAAGGAAATTACATTTAAAAACTTTACATATTGGAACGATATTGCTACTAAATATATGTTCATTTGGAGCACTATCAAATATCCCCACACTTGAGCGTTGCTTGTCCTCAAGCAATACAGAACTTGAAATAAAAACATACATGAATCACTTTTTTATTCATCACATTTTGTACATCAGTGATTTTGATATAGCAGTATAAACAATGACAGTAATGATGGTTAAAGGTGGGTGTGTCATCCACAGTTGCCTCGGGTTTAGGTCAACGACACTTGCAATCAAATAGCCGATTTACTTTCGGTTTCCAAAGCAAAGTGCACATTTGAAAGGTGGTTTACAGTCCCACATGACTATGAAAATGTAGATCCTTAAGGAAATTGGATCTTTATGAAAACATTTGATCTTTTGAAAATTCAAGCTAGATTTTACCCTAGACAAGTTTTCCAGAATAACCCTTCACCGGTGTTTGTAAAATGATTTTTGTGGGTTTTGTGGGTTTCAGATTTGAAAATTTTAGCTCAAAACTTATGGTATTGTGTCACCCACTTGCTAACCTTGTATTAGGAAAGCAACACGTCCAGTTTACTTGTTCCGTATATTACCTTTCGGTAAGCTACCGTCCGGTTGTAAAGGAAAGCGATGAACAAGAAACTGTTAAGGCAATGTCTAATGACATGCAGATGATTATGGTCTTTAAACATGTCGGATGCTAGAACTATCCTTGGTAGGAGCAATAGTAAAGATCATCCTATAATTTTTTGGTCTGGCACAAGGTCCTTTCTCCGACCATGCTATGCAACCACCGTTCTTACGGTTGACACCCGATTTGGTTCAGGTGACCTAATGAATTCCAGGTGAATTCCTAGGATTTTACGTTCAATGGTAATGAACGCATTGAAAATGGATTTTCAGAAAACAAATCGGTTTGCAATTTTGATCAAAATATTTTCTCGTTCAAGCTCGAGTTTAGATATCATTGAATTCCATGAGTTTGTAATTCTCAATCTTTAAGGCCAATCTCTAGGATTGAGTAATATCAGTCTTAAAAGCTGATTTTTGATCTTTAAGGAGATTATCCTTTCTGGGGATCTGATTCATTAGTCTTATCAAGCTAATTTGCACGGTGCCCCCCCATTGTACGAGATAAATCCTTCTCATGGTTAGGATAAATCTGACCACATGGTGACCCTGTTTGATGCTGAGGTCCGTGGATTTCCTGCTGATTTTAGAGATGACTTTTCTAGATTTTTCGTCAACCTACAGCTGGTCTGGACGACAACTTCATGACCTAAATCAAGAAGCGCGTGTCTTTTTCGGAAGACTTTACTTCCTTTTAATGATGGAATTGATTCATCGTGTAGATCCATCTTTCTTACAGTAAATCGGGTAAACCAGTTAATTTAGTCCAAAGTAAAAGCACCTGCAATAACTTTACAAAAACATGTGATAGATAGTTTTTAATTGAATAACTTGGTACATTCTCCCCACACTTGGCTTTTTTCATGCGTCTTTTTATATCTTAATAAATAAATTCAAGCGTTTTAGTTGTTTCTCAATTTATGTCCTTTCCGAGGTAACAATAATTTTGGCATTAACACCTAGTTTTATCGTTCATAAATATGTATAAACATGATTTTGAATTCATTTAGTTGAAATTTTTTTCAAATTTTCACAAAATTTGACAATTAAAACAAGTGTAAACCCGAAAGAATTTATAACCCTTCCCCACACTTGAGATCTTGCAATGCCCTCATTTGCAAGAAATCAGTAAAAATTTAAATTCATGAGGGTGATTAGTGTAGAAAAATGATTAAAAATACCGAGTTTGCAAACATATTGTTGTTATTTCACATTTGATATTTTGTTTCTTGTCGTCAAAATTAGTACCTTTTTCTGAACTTAATGACAGTCTTTGAAAGTGCGTTATTTTACCCTGTTTTGTATATAACATAAAATACAAACATACATAATTTTGAAGTTGGGTATATTACCCCACGTTCAAAAATTTATAAAATCTAATATTTTTTTTTCGGCATACTTTAAATCAATTAAATTAAAAATAATGATAACAAAATTTCTCGTCCCGCCCTCGGTTAAAGTAATTTCGGTTCAACTACCTAATCTTCAACTCACGACGAATTTTAGAAATCATTTTTTTACTTAATGAAATAAAGTAAATTTTGTTTTTAAATTCACACAAAACTTAAATTTAAAAAGCATATTAATTTCATATAAAACCTACAAAATAAAAAAAAATCAGAATGGGGGGAGAAAACTAGTTCTTTAGTGTCTGCTAGCGGAAAAGACCAATCGAATTCCATTCTCGGAACTACACGAGAACAGAACAACTAACTCCAAACAGCATTTTCTTTTTAGAATATTTGAATCTCCTCACACTTAGTTAGCTGTGGTGTCGAAATTGTGATTAACTTCGCTGTCGACTTCCATCGGACCATGTATGTAATGTTTAACTCTGTGACCATTAACTTTAAATTCAATCCCATTTGAATTTATTAATTCTATCGTTCCGTATGGGAAAACTCTTTTGACTATGAATGGTCCAGACCATCTTGATTTCAATTTTCCAGGAAATAGCTTGAATCGTGAATTGAAAAGAAGAACTCTGTCTCCTTCTTTAAATTCTTTTGAACTTCTGATTCTTTTATCATGCCATTTCTTCGTTCTTTCTTTATAGATTAACGAATTTTCGTATGCTTCATGTCTTAATTCTTCTAATTCGTTTAGTTGACTTAATCGTAGACGTCCGGCTTCATGTAAATCAAGATTACATGTTTTCAAAGCCCAAAATGCTTTGTGTTCAATTTCTACTGGAAGATGACATGCTTTTCCATAAACAAGTCTAAAAGGTGTAGTTCCAATTGGAGTTTTGTAGGCTGTTCTAAAAGCCCAGAGTGCATCCTCCAATTTAATGGACCATTCCTTCGGATTTGATCCTACGGTTTTCTCTAGAATACGTTTTAAAGCTCGGTTGGTATTTTCAACTTGTCCACTTGTTTGTGGATGATATGCGGTGGAGATTTTATGAGTTACTCCATATCTTTTAAGAACTTTCTCAAGTTGATTATTACAGAAATGAGTACCCCGATCACTTATTAAAGCTTTCGGTGTTCCAAACCTTGCAAAAAGACGTTTTAAAAAGTTGACTACAACTCGTGCATCGTTAGTTGGGAGAGCTTGTGCTTCCGCCCATTTAGATACATAATCAATGGCTACGAGTATATATAGATTATTATTAGATTTTGGAAATGGACCCATAAAGTCAATACCCCAAATGTCAAATACTTCACATACTTGGATGACATTTTATGGCATTTCATCACGTTGACTTATTTTTCCGGCCCTTTGACATGCATCACAGGATTTGCAAAGAAGGTGTGCGTCTTTGTAAATTGTAGGCCAATAGAATCCAGCTTCATAAACTTTTCTTGCTGTTAGTTGAGGCTCATAATGCCCTCCTGTTGGTCCTGTGTGACAATGGTTTAATATTTTACTAGCTTCATCTCCAAATACACATTGGCGTATTATTCCATCGGGACAACTTTTAAACAAATGTGGATCTTCCCAAAAATAGTGTTTTATATCACTGAAGAATTTCTTTCGTCTTTGGTACGATAATCCTTTTTCAAGGAATCCACAAACTAAGTAGTTTGCATAGTCTGCAAACCATGGGATTTCTTTATAATCTATCTTCAATAGATATTCATCAGGAAAGTTGTCTTGTATGGCCGATTCATTTAGAACTTCTAATTCAGGATTTTCAAGACGAGAAAGATGATCAGCGGCGAGATTTTCTGCTCCTCTTTTATCTCGGATTTCAATATCAAACTCTTGTAAGAGTAAGATCCAACGGATTAATCTTGGTTTAGCATCTTGTTTTGAAAATAGGTATCTAAGAGCAGAATGGTCGGTATAGACCACCGTTTTTGCTAGAACGGGATATGATCGAAATTTGTCAAAAGCAAAGACAATAGCAAGGAGTTCTTTTTCAGTAGTTGTATAGTTCGTTTGTGCTCCTTGTAATGTCTTACTAGCATAATATATAGGTTGAAATCGTTTTTCAATCCTTTGTCCTAAAACGGCTCCCATTGCAAAATCACTTGCATCGCACATTAGTTCAAATGGTAGATTCCAATTTGGTGTTATCATGATTGGTGCATTAGTGAGTTTTTCTTTAAGAATATTAAAAGATTTGATACACTCATCTGAAAAGATGAATGGCGCATCCTTTTCTAGGAGTTTATTCATAGGAGTGGCAATTTTAGAAAAATCTTTTATGAAACGTCGGTAAAAACCGGCATGCCCTAGAAAACTCCTAACTCCTCTAACATTGGTGGGATGTGGAAGTTTAGCAATTACATCTACTTTAGCTCTATCCACTTCAATTCCTTCTTTTGAAATTTTATGTCCAAGAACGATGCCTTCTTTAACCATGAAATGGCATTTCTCCCAATTAAGTACTAGATTTGATTGTTCGCATCTAATTAGCATTCGTTCCAAATTAACTAGACATGATTTAAATGTATCACCGAAGACTGAAAAGTCATCCATGAATACTTCCATGCATTCTTCTATCATGTCGTGAAAAATCGCCATCATACACCTTTGAAAGGTTGCAGGGGCGTTACAAAGTCCAAATGGCATGCGTTTGTAAGCAAAAGTACCATAAGGGCACGTGAATGTTGTTTTCTCTTGATCCTCGGGTGCTATTGGAATTTGAAAATATCCGGAAAATCCATCTAGAAAACAATAGTAACTATTTCCGGCTAATCTTTCCAACATTTGATCTATGAAAGGTAAGGGAAAGTGATCTTTTCTGGTGGCGTCATTTAATTTTCTATAATCAATACATACACGCCATCCTGTTACAGTCCTAGTAGGAATAAGCTCATTTTTCTCATTTGTAATGACAGTCATGCCACCCTTCTTAGGCACGCATTGAACTGGGCTTACCCATGGACTATCAGAGATTGGATATATCAAACCTGCATCTAGCAGTTTAATAATCTCTTTCTTAACTACATCTTGCATATTAGGATTTAGTCTTCGTTGGCGTTGCACATACGTTTTATGACCTTCTTCCATAAGGATTTTATGTGTGCAATACGAAGGACTTATTCCTTTAATATCATGAATCTTCCATGCAATGGCTGGTTTATGAGCTTTCAACACAGAAATGAGTTGTGATTTCTCATTTTCAGTAAGAGAAGACGATATTATTACAGGTAATTCAGATTCACCATGTAAATAAGCGTATTCCAAATGGTTTGGAAGTGGCTTTAACTCTAATTTCGGAGGTTCTTCTATCGATGATTTATATCGATATCTGTCTTCTTCTTTTAGCATTTGAATTTCTTCTGTTGTTGGTTCATATCCATTAGCTATTAGTGTAGCTAACATTTCAGCTTCATCAATTGGTTCATTACCTTCTCCTAAAGAACATTCTCCTGTTCCTTGTAATTCTGGAAATTCTTCTAATAATTCTGCATGTGCATCTATAGTTTGAATATAATAACATGTATCATCTGCAGATTGTGGTTGTTGCATTGCTCTATCAACTGAAAAGGTAACACTCTCATCCTCTATACTTAGGGTCAGTTTCTTACCGAACACGTCTATCATTGCTTTAGCCGTGTTTAAGAATGGTCTTCCTAATATGAGAGGAACTTGAGAATCTTCTTCCATGTCCAAAACAACAAAATCTATTGGAAATACTAAATTACCAACTTTAACTAGCATGTTCTCCATTATCCCTCTAGGATATTTTATTGATCTATCGGCTAGTTGTATGCTTATTCTGGTTGGTTTCAATTCTCCAAGGTCTAGTTTAGCGTATAGTGAATACGGCATTAGATTTATACTAGCACCTAAGTCTGCCAATGCTTCTATTGAACTAAGACTCCCCAGAAAACATGGAATTGTGAAACTTCCTGGATCAGATAGTTTTTCTGGTATCTTATTCAACAGCACTGCTGAACAATTAGCATTCATAGTAACAGCCGAGAGTTCTTCCATTTTCTTTCTATTTGAGATTAGATCTTTCAAGAATTTAGCATATCTTGGCATTCCTGAAATCACATCAATGAAAGGAAGATTTACATTTATCTGTTTAAACATATCCAAGAATTTGGATTGCTCGGCTTCAAGTTTTTCTTTCTTCATTTTACTCGGGTAAGGAAGTGGTGGTTGGTATGGTTTAACATAAGGTTTATCCTTAACTGTGTTATTTTCATTAACCTTTTTAACTACCGGTTCTTTTTCCTTATCTTGATCAGGTTGCGGTTCTTGTGGAGTAGGAATAGTTTCATCAGAAGTTACAGGTATTTCAGGAGGTTTAAGTGTTGTACCACTTCTTGTGGTAATAGCTTTAGCTGTTTCATTCCAGGGGTTAGCATTTGTATCGCTCGGTAAACTTCCCGGTTTTCTTTCACTTATTAACCTTGCTAGGTTACTTACTTCTTGTTCCAGATTTTGAATAGAAGCTTGTTGATTTCTAAATGCTTGAGCATTTTGTTCATTGGTTTGTTTCTGAGATGTGAAAAACTGCGTTTGAGTTTCAACTAGCTTCGTCATCATATCTTCTAAATTTGGTTTTTTATCATCGGTTTGTTGTGGTGGTTTGTTTTGAAAATTCGGTCTTTGCTGATTGTAAGTATTATTGGATACTTGTTGATTGCTAGGACCTTGTTGGTTGTTGTATGGAATATTTCGGTTATAATTCTGGTTTTGATTGTAAATCGGTCTTGGCGGTTGATAATTATTCTGATAATTATTTCCAGGCCTTTGGTTTATGTATGAAATATTCTCTCTTTGTTCCATTGTTAATTCAATACTGAGACAATCTTTTGTCAAATGTGGTCCTCCACACTGCTCACAACTAATTCGTATTGAGTGAATATCTTTAGTCATCTTTTCCATTCGTCTCTCCACAGCATCTATCTTTGCGGAAATGGAATCTAAGTCATGGCTAGAATCGGCTCTAGCTGCTTTAGATGATCTAATGATATCTTTTTCTTGGTGCCACTCATGTGAGTGGGAAGCAGTATTATCAATAATTTTGTAAGCATCAGTTTCGGTTTTCTTCATAATAGAACCACCAGCTGCTATATCTATGTCTTTCCTTGTAGTGATGTCGCATCCTTGGTAGAATATTTGTACTATTTGACAGGTGTCTAAACCATGTTGCGGACATCCTCTTAACAACTTTCCATATCTAGTCCACGCCTCATATAGAGTTTCATTTGGTTTCTGTGTAAACGTAACAATTTCTGCTTGAAGTCTTACGGCTTTAGATGCAGGAAAGAATTGTTTAAGAAATTTGTCAACTAAAACATCCCATGTATCGATCGCCCCTTCAGGTAACGATTCCAACCAATCTTTGGCTTCTCCCTTTAAAGTCCAGGGAAATAACATGAGATATATCTGTTCATCCTCCACTTCTCGGATTTTAAATAGTGTGCAGATCCTATTAAAGGTACGTAGATGTTCATTTGGATCTTCCTTCGGCGCACCACTAAATTGGCATTGATTAGTCACCATGTGTAGAATTTGTCCTTTGATTTCATAATCTGGCGCATTAATGTCTGGATGAGTAATTGCGTGACCTTGGCCAGTGCGTTTAGCTCTCATTCGGTCTTCCATACTTAGAGGTTCCAGATTCTCCATAATTGAATTTGTTGTATCCGAATCACTAGAGGATTCTGATTTAACGGTTTGGGGTTCAGGATCTTGGAATTGTCCTTGAATATCTTCCGGGTTCTTAGTTGTGAAATCGGGTTCAAAAGATGGATTATCGGAAATATGAGTTGGAGTACTTGGATTACTTGATGATGATTCTAAAGAAAAATCAACGGCGGCAATATTCGCTAGATGTCTTGATCGAGTTATAGGTGGTGAACGTATGAAAGGTGGTGAACGTTTTACTCGGTGCATTCACTGAATATCCTATTAGTTTTTAAAAGGAAAGAAAAATTATATAAGTTATCCAATCAATAGACTTTTCTGATTTTGCCCACGTTTCGAATAGCCAAAAGATGCAGCAGAGGGGCAGGATTCGTTTGGTCTCAATATAATTGAGTACTGTTTGGCTCCAATAACCCGGTCCACGTACAAATCCAACTATTACTACGAACCAGAAAATTTTGATGTCTATCAATTTAACCACTTAAAATAAATTTTCGTAATTTTAAGAAATTTAGATAAGAAGTAGAATAAAAATCTTATCCTAAAACTAGAATAGCGAGAAATAAGAAAGAAAAAAAACGCGTCGAAAAAGGTCGAAAAATAAAAGGTCGAAAAATAGGCGTCGAAAAATAAAAATAAGAAAGTAGCGCGAAAAACGGCGTCGCAAAATTCTAAAGCACATAAATCTTAGTCTAAGGAATAAGCACTTAAGGGATTTTACGGCAAACCTAAAAATTCTAGAAATAAAAATAACTATGGCAAAACTAAACTTAATACTAAAAATTGTAACTAGAGTCTAAAAATCTAAAGGTAATAAAAAAAAAACTTTTTTTTTTAATTTTTTTTATATATTTCGTTTTTTAAGGATTTTAAAATTTTTTTTTTTAAAAAATTTTTTTTTTTTATATAAATTTTTTTTTTAAAACTTTTTTTTTTTTTAAAAATTTTTTAAAAAAAAACGAAATTTTTTTTACAATTTTTTTTTTTTTTTAAAAAACGAATTTTTTTTTCTTAAAAAAAACGTTTTTTTTTACAACTTTTTTTTTTTTTTTTTTTAAAAACGATTTTTTTTTTACAAATTAATAATTTTTTTATAATTATTATTTTTTTTTTCAAAACTTTTTTTTTTAATTCATTTACTATTCATGAATAGTAAATGAAAAAAAATTAATTAATTTACTATTCACATGAAAGCGACATTATAGAAATTATTAATTACAAGTTACATAATATACTCCTGAAGTATTTAATAAATACGACTTTTTAAAACTTTACGTATCAAATTTGATTCTAAAATATTATTATATTATTATATTCTATTTCAATATTATTATATTATTATATTCTATTTCAATATTATTATATTATTATATTTTATTTCAATATTATTATAATTAAAAATATAGCGTTTTAGCGCTCCCCGGCAGCGGCGCCAAAAACTTGATGATGTAGCGTGAGGGAACGAAATAGTATTATTTTTACTAGAAAATACTACAAAATATGACACAAGTTTTATTAATTTACGGATGGGATATACCTAAACCTTGCTACAACACTATAGGCAGTGTACCTAATCGTAGAGTAGTGTAGTTTTTAGTAAATCCGGTTCGTTCCACAGGGAGCTGGTGATACTTACTATATTTTTAACTATATTTATACAAAATATATATAATTATATAAGTTGTAATATTATTATAAAAGGGAGGTTTTACCGTTTAATGACCGGTTTGTCGATTCTATATTTTAAGCGTAAAGATAAATAACGATAATTAAAGTGCGTAAAATAATGACAATAAATAAAATGACAGTAAATAAAATTGCGAGTAATAAAATGACAGTAAATAAAGATACGATGAGAAATATAATAAAAGAATTATGCTTATTTAAACTTCCGTAATCATGATGTTTGACGTGTTGATTTTAATTTATTACCATGGGTTAATTGTCCTTTGTCCTGGTTTATTTGATACATCTATCTGGTTTTTGTCCATAATAGTCCATCGGTCATAAATATAAAGTGCGAGTATCCTCGTCAAATTACCCTTATACCCGAAGTCAAATATTCCAACTGATTAAGGATTTAAACTGTGACGCAGTTATCACTTCTGTCAACAATTACACCAGTTATCACTGTATGTAATCCACCCCTGTTTTGATTAGATATGAATATTAATTTACCCACTTGATCAGTTTGAATAATCAATTACCCAACCCAATTGATTAATTAAATGATTATAACAGATTTCATATGAACGTCACTAAATAGGACAACCATAATCATTATTAATTATTAGGTTAATTAATTTGAAGATAGGTTCGACAGACTCCAATGAGTTGTCACTCAATTAGACAATACCCCCATCTATTAATAGTCAATAGTTCAATTTCCACAAGTGTCGGTCTTTTGCCCAAACCTTAATTATGGTCCAAAGTTCAATAACCCCTTCTTAATATTTTAGCCCAACATCACGATTACTTCGGCTCAAATAAGCATAATAATAACTTACTTACGATACATTAATTTAAAAAGGAAGAACATAGCTTACAGTGGTGATTAATCGCGTAGCGTTGCACGGACAGAGTTCCTACTTTAAAACCCGTAAAACATTTCTTACAATAACCCAATTATTATTAATCTTAAATTAAACTTAATATTATAAATATAAATATAAATTACATAAGAAAGAAAGAAGATTGGAAAAAGGTGTATCTAAATCATCGATTTAGATGGCCTTTTATAGGCAAATGATAAATTGAAATTTTCACTTATGACCCCTGAACTATGCTCAATTAACAACTTTTTATTATTTAATATTATTCTTATTATGAATTATTTAAATATTATATTATATTCTTGTGCATAGTTGACTTGTACTTTCAGCTCCGTTGCGTCGAGCGTTGATAGTTGGCTCGGGTACCGGTTCCGAATTTTCGAACGTCCTTTCGTATAATTTAATATCTTGTACTTTGCGTTTTGTAACTTGTACTCGTGTCATTTTTAGACGTTTCTCATCAATAAATTAAACCTTTTGAATTGTATCTTGTACATTTGAGCTTTTTGGACGTTTTGGTCTTTCAAATCTTTGTTTTTGTCTTTAAATCTTCATTTTCGATCGATTTGCGTCTTTCGTCTTCGCACTTATTTATTTAACTATTACAACTAAAAATAAGGAAATTACATTTAAAAACTTTACATATTGGAACGATATTGCTACTAAATATATGTTCATTTGGAGCACTATCAATATCCAACTATAATTGACTTAATAATAATCTTGAAGAACTCAACGACTCGAATGCAACGTCTTTTGAAATATGTCATGAATGACTCCAAGTAATATCTTTAAAATGAGTAAATGCACAGCGGAAGATTTCTATAACACCTGAGAATAAATATGCTTTAAAGTGTCAACCAAAAGGTTGGTGAGTTCATTAGTTTAACATAAATAATCATTTCATAATTTTAATAGACCACAAGATTTCATATTTCCATTTCTCATAAACATACGTCCCATGCATAGAGACAAAAATATCATTCATATGGATTGAACACCTGGTAACCGACATTCACAATATGTATATAAGAATATCCAAATCATTCCGGGATCCTCCTTCGAACATGATATAAATTTCGAAGTACTAAAGCATCCGGTACTTTGGATGGGGCATGTTGGGCCCGATAGATCTATCCTTAGATCTATCCTTAGATTACCAGACTTAATAAAAAGGAGCATATTCGATTTCGATAATTCAACCATAGAATGTAGTTTCACGTACTTGTGTCTATTTCGTAAAACAGTTATAAAAATTGCGCATGTATTCTCAGCCCAAAAATATAAAGGGTAAAAAGGCAAATGAAACTCACACATATATATATTGTAAAACAGTTAATAAAGCATTTGCATGTATTCTCAGCCCAAAAACGTAAAGAGTAAAAGGGTAAATGAAACTCACGCATATAAATATTGTAAAACAGTTAATAAAGCATTTGCATGTATTCGCAGTTCAAAATATATTTCAAAAGCATTTAATAAAGCAGTTGTAAAAATAGCGCATGTATTCTCAGTCCCAAAAATGTAAAGAGTAAAAGGGGAAGTAAATGAAACTCACCATATTGTATTTTGTAGTAAAAATACATATAACGACATTGAACAAGTATAGGGTTGGCCTCGGATTCACGAACCTATATCATTTATATATATATATTAAAACACATGATGACAATTAACCAGTTTCTATATTTATATTATTAATATACTCCTTATATTAATAGTTTATTAACTATATTCACTTATATATTTTAAATACCTAGAAACTTATGTATATATCAGATTTGAAGTATATGATATATCATTTATTATAAATACCCTATATTGGTGTTTAGAAGTATTAAAACTTTATATTAATATATTTTTAATATTTATTTGTGATAATAATAATGATATTACTAATCATTTTATTAATGATAATATTTATATAAAATGTTAATTTTTAATAAAGGATAAGATAATATCTTCTAATAGTGTTAAATTTTGGTAAAAGTGATAGTTTTAATAAAATGATTACTTTGAAAACTTTTAGTTATAATGATACTTCTATAAAAATGATAATAATACTTCCAATAATAATCCTAATACTTATGATAATAATAATATTAATACTAATACTAATGTTAGTAATAATAATAACAATAATCTTATTAATCATTTTAATTATTTTAATACTAATTATAATACTGATAATAATGATGATGATAATAATAATAATAATAATAATAATAATAATGATAATAATAATAATAATTACTACTACTTTAATTATAATAATAATAATCCTACTTACATATTAACAATTAATCATCTTATATAATTTATCTTAACCATAATAACAATAGAATTAATAATAACATAAATAATAATAATAAAGATAATAACTACATAATAATAAAAATAATAGAGATAGTAAACTACCTCATAAAGCTCTTCTAAAAAAACTATGGCATTTACAGGACTCGAACCCGGATCCCTCGCATACCCGTCAACACTCTAGACCATTGGGCTGTTGCCCTTTTTCCGAAATAATACCAAAACCGTTTATATTTATCCCTGCATTACTTTCTGTTCTATTTTTCTTCATCCTCTTCATTCTTTAATTCGAACAGGCATCCAAATCATTAAATCAATGATTTAATTATGTGTTTTTAGGATTTATGAGTGATACGTAAATGTTTAGAAGTAATTATATTAATTAAAACAGAAGAGATTTAAGGAATTAAATTGAAACAGACACTAAGAACACGACTATGAACTCAGAAATCGATTTCAGACTTAGAGACTATTTTACGCCCTGGTTATAACATGAAAAAGATTTCTTTTCACTCCTAGAAACTTTCTGTAACATTAATTTAATTCAAAACATCACCAAAAGTTCGAATTTCTCGTTGAACAAATGGTTGACTTTATGATTTAAAATCTTTGACTCAAAAATTCGGATTCATTATAAAGAATTGGAAGCTTATCTTTTCCAGATAGTTTGAGTGACATAATCCCAACAAGACTGCATTTTTACATTTCGAAAAACAATTTTGAATTCGACCTTTTGACAAAATTTTGGTCGTGCAGAGCAGTTCCTGCTCGTTTATTCTTGTTCTGATCAAGCTGAAGTAATTGAAATTTTATAAATGATAATGATGATGATAAAGAGTCGTATGCATTATTTAAGACTGTAATTGATCAATTATAATACCATTACAAGTCGACAAGGTAATATTCTCAAGGACAGAACTATCGAGAAAAAAAATAAAAAATTAAGAGCAGATGTCGACTGCTAACGGAATTTGTTCTCATACTGTGATAGGATTCGATTTAGAAATCAATTTAAGGACAGAAGTACAAATCATATATAGATTGATTAGGATGTAAAATTGAATACGTGATTTATCTATATTTATTTAGGTATAAACTGTATTTATATATATTAGTATATGTATTTATATTTATATATATATACTATATCTGTATTATCGTATATCTGTATTCCTGTATTTCTTTATACGCATATACTGAAATTTATATATATATATATATATATATATATATATATATATATATATATATATATATATATATATATATATATATATATATATATATATATATATATGTATTTTGAATATAATTCAATATTTATGTATCTGCATTTATATATTTATTTGTTTCCTCATAATTTTATATCTTTATATTTATATATTATAGTTAATCTTTTAATAAATAGGATAATAATAATACCCTTAATATTACAAGTATAATAATAATAATAATAATAATAATAATAATAATAATAATAATAATAATAATAATAATAATAATAATAATAATAATAATAATAATAATAATAATAATAATAATAATAATAATAATAATAATTGGAATAATAATAATATTAATAATAATATCAAACTAATATAAATATTACTAATATTAATGATAACAGTAATGATAATGATAAATCTTAAGTAAGAATGATACCTTTTAGTAATCATAATCATAATGTAATAATAATAATAATAACTATTATAACTAGATTATAGTTTTAATTATTCTTATAATATTATTTATATTTAAAATCATTATTTTTGGTAATAATAACCTTTTAATTATAATGATAATAATAATAATAATAATAATTATACTACTATCAACACTACCAATATTAATGTTAATATTAATAGTAGTAATGAAAGTAATATTAATATTACTTACAACAACTATATTCTTAACTTGTAGTTATATTTAATATATTAATATTACATATTATTAATTGTGTAATATTTAATAATTATACAATATATATTATATGCTCATATATGTTGAATAGTTAATATTTATGCATTTTAATATAAATACCTTATATAATATATGTTTGTATATAAAAAGAATTATTTATCTTAATTATGTTCTTTCATCCTAGGAATAACTTTTAACATATAATATTTATAATTTTTATATATTTTCCCATATGATATTAATTATTATATAAATCATATATATTTATACATAGATTTGTTTTAATAATAACTATCTTATTTTGTATATTATTTTACATATTCAATTCAATTGATTAAATGGTATTATATTAATTTAAATTTATGTATACACTTATTCATATATATATATATATATATATATATATATATATATATATATATATATATATATATATATATATATATATATATATATATACACACACACACATAATCATTCGTGAATCGTCGAGAATTGTTAAAGGGTAATTACATTCATGATAGTAGTTCAAAAGTTTTAAGACTCAACATTATAGACTTTACTTATCGTGTCGAAAACATATAAAGATTAAAGTTTAAATTTGGTCAAAAAATCCCGGGTCGTCACAGTACCTACCCGTTAAAGAAATTTCGTCCCGAAAATTGAGTGAGGTGGTCATGGCTAACAATAAAAATGTTTTCATGACGAATATGAGTTGATAAAAAAGATTTTTATCATCATTGAGTAATATAGATAAAACAATTCGATTATTCAAAGAGTACGAGTGAAGCTATCACAAAAGAGTGAAACGAGAAAATGAAGTTTCGTCTTAACTTTTGATGTAGTCATGGTCGAATTTAGAAAATGAGGTGCGTCTAAACTTTTGACGTTGTCTTGGTTGAATTCCGGAATTCAAGGGATTTAAAGGAAAATCTTTGGAAATCTATAAGATCTGATTCTTCAACGAATAAGGAAATTAAGATCTCTTTAATTAAATGCAATGATCTGCCTCGATTGCTCGGTCAGGTATTTCCACTATAAATGAATTCTTCCGCTCCATTACTTCTCACCACTCCCATTTTCTATATTTTAATTCATACTTTCAAATCATCAGTCAATATGCTTCATCCAGTTTTAATTCTGGATATATTCCTGACTTTCATATCTGTTATCCTTCTTTTTAATCTTCCACCAGAAGAATCTGTTTACTTCTACTATTGCCTTGGGGTGATACTATTCCTAATTATACTGTGTCTTTATATTGCTATTCGTATTAATATCCACGGTTTGTAACTTCCGGGTTGTTATTGGGTTTTATATTTTCTCTTATATTTTGGAGCTCTTTGCCTTTTGATTATCCTCCCGACCTCTAGTAAAGCGAGTAACGGTCCAGAATTCATAAGTATGGAATTTCGAATAAACATCATCTTCTAAATAAGAAAGAATGTATTAGCACGATTTAATTTGTCAAATTATCAGAAATCACTGAGAATAGAACTATCAAGAATATATTTTCTTGATATGTTCAGAAGTTAAGCGGAATGAAAGAGTTATGTAACATGGCACATGATGACGTTATAATCTGTGAATCATCATGTTCCATTTAGAAAATCAGCATGACTTACTGTAATATAATCACGTTGATCAAGTGTCATTATATTATACTAACTCATGCATCAGTTCCCAACATTACTTCAGTAACATTCATATTTTAAGCTCGAAAGTTTACAGGATATAGAAACTAATAGTTTCTATATGATGTAACACTGATATCAGGAAGAGATTAATGATTTCAGATAAGAATAGTTATGAAAATATCTTCAGAAATATGGAGGATACTTATAATGAAAGATACGATGATATCTTGGAATTTCTAATATCGATGGATGATGAAGAAGATTTATCCGTAAGGGTTTAGATTCGAAAGCAAGGTATTCGCTAAAGATTTCATCAGAAACAGAATCATTTGGATTCTTTGAAGTCAAACTTATTCTTTGTGATTTGTCCACGGCTTCCTTCATAGTTTCACATAATCCGCTTTTCGGTACTAAATTTTTTATTGAATGTTTCCAATATAATGATACACAGGAAGCACGAAGAGGTATATAATTTCGGACGAGAATATTTATGAAAATATCCTCAGAAATATCGAAGATATTGATGATGATATTTTGGAATTTCTAAGTTCGATGGTTGATGAAGAAAGATTTTCCGCAAGATTTTAACATGACTTCGGAGTAAGATATTCTATAAAGATTTCAAAGGATCTAGATTTATCTGGATTCTTTGAATATAGGGTATGGTCTTATATTTGTCCTTGGTCTCCTTCATGGTTAACTCTATCCGTTTTCCAGTTCCAACATTTCTGAGCTTTTCCAACATATTATTCTTTATCATCAAACTTTTGACGACTAAGGTCGTTTACGGTTGCGTACAGTTTCTGCTGCTTCATTCAGCTTTTTCAACATTTAGAGTATCGATTCGTAGATTGGGTGCCTTTTCAAAATTTCAGAATTGAAGATCGTAATTCTAGGAGATAATTGTTATATGTATACATATAACTATTGATTAGAAATGCTACGAGATTCGAAATACTGATTGCTGATTCCCGGTAATTGGTATGGCAATTATTGTTACAGGGTATAGATGAATACAAGATGGGGTTTCAATGAATATAATGATTTTTCGGAAAGTCCAAATTCATTGAAGTTGCTGGTAATTTTACTGCTAATGTGGTGAAATAAAAACGGTCCTCCGGTAACAATGACGACAGGAAAACTTATATATCGAGGTTATAATAAGGCTAATTCGAATGGAAGTTGAAGTTGATTTGCTGAAGCTGTGATAAAATTGGCTAATTTGAAAAAAAGTTGCAATGTTATTTTCGGTAATAACAATGCCAAAGGAGCTAAAACAGACACGTGTTAAACTTTTACTTAGGGTCCGGGAGTTTTTAGGTGCATAACTATATGCGTCAATCTTTTCTTCCATAGATGAAGTGCGGTTGGTTCATCCTATCGATTGAGATGTTTTCAAGAATCATGAAAGGTTTGAACGCAGATTAGAATTGTCAAGATACAAATGGCGTTTAAGATGAAATCAAGTGGCAACTTGAAGAATTATTTAGTTTCATATATTATACTCCGTATTTTAATTCATTTTAATTGTCCAATATTATTCGTCCACAGTCGATAGTCCACAGTTAACAGTCCAATAATTCATATATAGTTTAATATATAATATTCGAATTGATTAATACTTATTGTGACCCGTGTACATGTCTCAGACTCGATCACAACTCAAAGTATATATGTTATTATAGAATCAACCTCAACCCTGTATAGAGAACTCGATCATTACTGCATATAGAGTGTCTATGGTGATTCCAAATAATATATATAGATGCGTCGATATGATATGTCAAAACCTTGTATACGTGTCCCGATATTTAGAGTGCGTGAAATAAATAACAGAATTTAAATAACGATAAATAAAGTGCGTAAAGTAAATAACAGAAATTAAATGACGATAAATAAAATGCGTAAAGTAACTAACAGAAATTAAATGACGATAAATAAAATTGCGAGAATGTAAATTGCGATAATTAAATTGCGATAAATAAAGTGTAATCAGCTAGCTGGGAACAATTAGCTCGGAACAGTTAGCGTGAATTCTTAACAAAATTTCTCATAGTTAATTTGTTTGTTTCTAACAAATTTTATTTTGTCCAATGTTTTCTTCATTATGCCACTTGTTGGATTCTGATAAATCAAAATCCAAATATGAAATTGAATGAAAATGGTTATTCTGTGGTGAACGGATTCATATATCGGTAGATGTAAGTAGGATAGTATATGACTGTTGAAACAGATTCGAAGAACGTACAATGTAACTTATTAATGTGAAATTTAAATATTCCTCGGGTATTACCTACCCGTTAAAATATTTTCACCATTAACAGTTTGTACAAGAGAATTTTTAATTACAATCTTTATGAACACATATATACATATATATTTTCTCCAGATGTATTCATGAATTTAATGAGTTAATATGATATTAAACTCATTTGCTTTTCGGTTGGAACTAGAATAAATAATCTCTAAAACTTTAGAGATTACATATTCGCCATGTCATACGAAGATAAATGAGGTAGAACGATACGTAGAACGAAGATCATACTCAAAGTACAGATGATGATATTGAAGCATGGATTGTTGATGGTACTGGTGCTGTTATTGATGGTACTGTTGGTGACGGTGATGTTGCTGAAGCTGGTACATTTTGCACCATATTCTCCGAATTGATTATTCGAACGCGAAGTTCGTTGACTTATTACTCCAGGATGATTGTCGGTCGGAATGAGCGGATGAATAAGGTTCAGAATTGTGGATAGAATATAATCTTATCGAGTTACCCTGGAAATGAGACTAAAAATGGTGTCTCGAACAGGTTCGCCGGTAAACGCTTCAGGTTCATTGTCAAGAGGTGAATTCGGTTGGTGGAAAGGATTGCCTTATGCGCGTTTCTGTTAATTAAGTCGACTACGAACCCATCAGATGAATTGATAATGGCTGATTGGTTGATTCATGCTGATGACGCTGTTTTCGGAGCTTAGGTGAACATCTATGTCGGAATAGCTGTCGGAATAACTATCGGAATAGCTATCGGAATCTGAGGGACTCGAACTGGTTGCAGGATTCATCTCGTAGGATCAGATGAAGGATTTTCGATAAGAAATAGATTATAGGATGTAGATTAGTACCCTGCAATACATAATTTACATATGCATATATAATACTAAAATCCCATAACTTACGGAGGAATCTATGGAAGTTGTCAGGCAAAGTTACAGTAACAGATACGCTAAGATATGAAGTAGCAGATACGCTAAGATATGAAATTTGTCTATACACTATTCATGCAGTCAATGCAGTAAAACGTGTCTAGACTAAGAATGATAAGCAAGTGATTCTCTAAGAATGATAAGCAGGTAATTTTTGACACAAAATGATAAGCAAAACTTTTGACATGCAGACGCGGTCGAAGTCCAGACTCACTAATGCATCCTAACGACTTATCAGTTAGACACACTAATGCAGACATGGTTCGCTAAGACCACTGCTCTGATACCAACTGAAAGGACCCGTCCTAATCCATCTGGACGAATACATTACATTTGGTTACATCGCGAGGTACTTAACCTCTATATGATACATTATACAAACATTGCATTCGTTTTAAAAGACAAACTTTCATTACATCGAAAATTGACGGCATGCATACTATTTCATAATATATCCAACTATAATTGACTTAATAATAATCTTGAAGAACTCAACGACTCGAATGCAACGTCTTTTGAAATATGTCATGAATGACTCCAAGTAATATCTTTAAAATGAGCAAATGCACAGCGGAAGATTTCTTTAACACCTGAGAATAAACATGCTTTAAAGTGTCAACCAAAAGGTTGGTGAGTTCATTAGTTTAACATAAATAATCATTTCATAATTTTAATAGACCACAAGATTTCATATTTCCATTTCTCATAAACATACGTCCCATGCATAGAG